>NC_080541.1:62570605-62871855 GCF_028640845.1 Ahaetulla prasina | reverse complement strand
CAATGTGTGTATATACATATAAAAACATGCAACTTTTTAAAGGTACATCACCACAACATGCATGTACTTGCTAGAAGCTGAAATGCTATACCAAGATAACAAATGCTGACATTACCACTAGTTAGTACAAAATGCAGCTGTAGAAAGAGACTGCTAACTTAGAACATTTTCAGAATGTTGAATTGTCCATTCAAGAGCATCCCACCCCTGGAGCAACACAGAAAAAATGTACAACTTGCAGCAAACAGTTATTCCATCAACAACCCTACAATATAAAAGCCTCTCGCAAAATTAAACATTTTTAATTGCATAGCTATAACAAGCAAGAGTACCCCCAAAAAAGTTTATACATATAGCAAAGCGGGATTTTGACAGCATATAAACATGCATTCCATCATATAATACTGAAGAGTCAACTAAGTCCATGTGGTGTTGTTGCTTGCTTGTTTTTAACATCTACTTGAGATTATGTGTTACAAATTCTTAAAAAATAACTTGCCATCTAGACATTTGGTTACAAAATTAAAGTGATCTCAGCTGAATGGGTGAAAAATACAGAGGCACCCTGACTGTTTAGTGGTTTCAGAATTAGGACAGAAAAAAGGATACTGTAGAAAAACTGCAGGCAAATGATTAGGTCAAGCAATGCATTGACAATTTTATAAACAGGCAGGTAAATGTAAAAATGATTATCACATTTCCCACAATTCTGTGAACAGCATCTCATCATATGGATCTTTTCCAAAAAATAGACTTTATAGGAGCGAGCTACTTAATGGGCATTTTGCCATTCATTTCTACTTAAATTCTAAAGGACATAAGAATTACAACTCACAGAACCCAAAGTTACATTTCATAGTGCTACAATCAAGACAAACCAAAAGTCACAGGGGAAAAAGGGGACTTGCAGATTGTCAGACTTGTCAACTTACATGAAAATACCACTGACTACTCTCCAAATTTATTTGAAATTACTTGCACTAGAAATTATTGAAAAAGATGACATGCTTATGATGCTAGCTTTTTCTTATTCACTAACACAGAATGGGAAACTTGTACCTTTTCACATATTGCACTTCCACAAGCTTAAACCATCATGCCCAATACAGACCAGCAATAGCTGGAGGAGACAGGTTTATCACCAATGTCTCAAACATATGGACTGTGTATATTACACCTTATTTTAAACGCAGCATCAATCATTTAAAGTAACCATTTTGCAACCTTATTTTTTTTCCATTTGTCACTAAACAGAGCAGGTATTTGCAATCTGCACTAAAGTGAGGGACAGAGAATAAAAGGGAGACAGGCCAATTATTGACTTCAGCTTTCCCTAAAGCAGCAGACTGTTCTCAATGGAGTATAAGCCATAACAGAAAGTATGCCATGTTTTGCATATCTTACTGAACTTAGAAAGCAATAGCATTGGCTATTTCTGCTACACTGGATGAGAATTGTCCAATGAAACAATCTATGGAACAGTTGGAACAAATTCAACATTGTAGTTGCCAGATTGTATTTGCAAAGAAACCAGGGGCTGGGAAAAAAGAACTCTTGGATGTTCCCTACAAGCTTGTAACTTTGAGAAAAACAAGCTTTTGCACACTTTTCTCATTTTATATTCCATGGCATTTGGGCAATTTTAATTTTATATAACTTGTAAGTAGTTCCCCTGTTCCCAGATTTCCCTCAGGAAGGTAACCACATCACATCGTATCATATCATGCAGTGGTAACTGCTGCCTTAAACAGTTGCTAATGCATAATATAATCGAAAGACATGAATAGATAAACACTTTTCTTTCTCTTCTCTCCTACTTTTGAGGCTAAAAATGGCAAGCAGATGATTGGCTTGCTTCCTCTGTAATCCTATGTGCCTTCAGAAGCCCACTGGGGAAGCTAATTAGCAATAAGAAATATTATACTCTGATCTATGTTCAGGAGGCCAGCTGCCACATTTCCAATTCAAGTTCAAACTGAATATATTATTATATCTCAGCCACACACATTCTACTCTTTTAGCTATAAATATCCATTTTAACCAGCACATACACAGAGAAATGTATGTGAAAAGGAAACCTAGCCCATTGTTCCCAATCATTAGTACATATGCAATACCACTAGTAATTAATAGCCATTTTCCTGTTCTTTATCTTACTTTTAAAAAATTAGATTGAATGTTTAATGTAATGTTTCTCTACCATTCAGCAATTTAGTGATTTTCAGATGGATTGGCTTTGAATTCCAATAGGGGCCTCAGACATTTCTTTGGCCTATCCTCAAACCTCTTACCTCATTCTTAACGTTTAAAAATAAAAGGAAGCTACTAATTGCTAATTTAGCAAGGCAAAAGAGCAGCCTCATAATTTTTATTTCTAAATATCCTCTGGATTCCATGACTTCCTTTTTAAAAATAAAATGGGGTGCAGCTTTAGGTCAAAGTTTCTGTGATAAATATGCCCTCTGCAATTAAAAAAAAAGATGGAATATTTTAGGAAGCACAAATGGTTTGTGAATGGGCAATCCATCACCCATCATGTATTCACCATATGTTTTCAAAATGTTGAATAAGGGGCTTTTGTTCTATTTAACTCTCATCACTTCCAGACAATTTATATATTGGATTATAATCCAAAATGTCTAGATGGCATCTTACTGGAAAAAAACTACTAAATCGTTTTTTAATTGAGGGCATCTTGTATTCCATCTATCCCCAAAGCCAATGGATTGACAATGTGTACTAAGTCTTTAAAAGGCCTCATTGTAGTAACAGTTAAGACAATAAAAATATTTTATATGCCTACCTTTCTAGCATTAGACGATATTGTGTTGGCCATTAAAGTTTCCAAGTAACTACTGAGACTAACACCTTTTACTGTAATAATTGCTTCCTGAGTTAGAAGAGTCCTAGGGAAGGAAAAAAATTAAAAAATTAGACCACAAAGGATTCTTAATTTTCACACTTTTGTCTAAGCAGAACATCTAAACTTACTTTTCAGGATTTTCAGGATGAGGTGTATAAACTAATCGTTCGTCCACTGATACAAGATTCGTAAGCGTTATCTTAGAAAAATAAAGACAAAAATTAGTTCTTTTATCATTTCTGACTTACTCTTTCATATTAAATGAAAAAAATCTTAAAATTAGATTCTGCAACTCCTTAATTAAAAGGACCATTTTAAAAATGGTGAAATCTTAAACCCATTGTTGGGGCTATAGCCTGAAGAGTTTCAAGGCTCATAGTTTAAGTATCAATATAACCATAATAATTTATTGTGATTCTTTTAGGATGCCCATCGTACACTCAGACCTATAATCCCCAGCATGACTTTCCTAAGGTTTACTTTAGAGATACTGGATATTATCTAGCGTTCTGTCCTTGTTTACCACTTTGGTCTTATAACTATATTTTTCAAAGAATCTTCAAACACTGTATTAAAGACACCCAGAGAAAGCATTCAGCAAGCCTTTTGTCCTGCAAGCAAAAAACCCCAACAGACTTTATTACTTACATTTGTGGAGCTCAATACCATTTTCTTTTCCACTGGATCAACTACTGAATGTTCTTTAATGTAAGTAACAGTTCTATTTGTTCCCAAAATCTTGAAGAAAAAAAGAAAAAAATGAAAATTAATCCAAAGTCACACGAGCAGAAATTATACAATGAACATAAAGTATGGTTCCTCACAGACACTGTAATTCTTTCTCCTAACAAAACGATATTAAATATTTATCACTAGAATATTATGCAAGGTCAAAAGTGATAATTGTATTAAGAACCCAAGAGGGTAATAATTTAGGAGGCTAATTAGTAAAAACATTCTATTTGGTTTGTTTTTGTTTATTACTAGCTTTTGTAACTTACAGCTTTTACAATATTTGGTAGACCCCATTCTGTACTAAGTAAGCGATGACTATGTAATCTTCCTTGATTATCAAGGTTTCGATCCAGGACATCAACTCCTACCACTGATGGGTTCATAGGATTGGGGTATTTTCTCATTGCAGCTTTTATTACAGTATCCCATGGATGCCTGAGAAAAATGAAATAGAACAGAATTAATCAATAAACATCTTTAAGAAGGTTCAATGCAAGTAGCAATTTTTTAAATTTGTGTTTAAAAATGCCCGTCCCCCCCCCACCCAAGGAATCAGTATCTCCTGAATCTCCCTATTTTCAAATTCAAATCCCATTCATATTACGTTAGTTAGGAGAAAATAAATGTACACAATTTTTTTAATTAATAGCCCTCCACGCCCCCAATCCAAAGGACATAAGTTTAGCCCAACATAATATTAATGTACAATAAAATGATGTGGTAATTTTGTAAAGAATAAAATCTTCATGTGTAATGTACTTTTAATGCCGATTCTACTTTATATTCTTCAATTGTAAGAATTATATCAGAATTTCTTTTAGCATGAGCAGCATTACAAGAACATACTATTATAATACCAATGCAAATATTATTCATTTTAAAAACTAACAAGACAAATTTTCTCTGTAAAAAGTTCTTTTCTAGGAATGGTCTACTGTACTCAAAGGAAAATCTTTCAGGTTATAAATTCAATCCTGTATTTAAGATTTTCTTAAAACAGAGCTCTTCTAATCACCAGTGCCAACAATGTATTTAGAAACTGTTTCAATTATGGTTATGAGTTTTTAAAGTAGTTTTTACTTGACCTGGAAATATTCTCTCATTTCTATTAGTTTGTCTATTTTTTCCCCTCACCATATTTCTGGAAGTTTTAAATTCCTAGATAGCTCTCATCTGTCACTCTTAAAATCTATTTATATTTTCTATTTATGCTGAATTCTGATGGCTCCAGAAAACTGACTATGCAAATGAAATATCTGACAAAGGCATCATGATTCCAGGCATGCCTATTCAAGAAACTAGGTCAATTTGAAACTATTGCTGATAAGTCTGGAAGTATCCAAAGATAAACCAAACTACAATTCACAACCTTTGTTCCCTACTTGCCTCAGGCTGCTGAATATAAGTCAGCACATAACACGTGTATATTCTGAATATGTAAGCTGGACTTTAGAAGTAGATCACTCGAATTGAAAGGAGAAGAACAGAACATTCTTCTATTTAATCACTTGTTCCACATCTCTCTTTTAAGTGGCTCTGTTGCAATTCCCATATGCTAAAATAGATTCTCTTGATAATTAATCCTTGCCTGGAGGTTTAATTCATTTATACTTGAGTTATTCTTTTAGTTAACAGCTCTTCCATAATTTAAAATTTACTGTACAGCAGAATTTGAAATGAAGACTAGTGCAGTGTCCCTAGAGTAACAGATAACAGAAATCAGAACAATTGTCTTTCCTCAGAATGTTAACAGAATGAGATGAGAGGAAGCATGCAGAAACATTAAACACTATTGTTTTAAAAATGTGCTGACTGTATACAGCAAGAGGGCATCTTAATTGTGTGAAGGAATACTGGAGCACCAGAGCAAGGTTACTCACCATCATATTCAAAGGCATTCTTATTCAAAGGTCTCACTGTGTTTTACATTTTTTTCTTAATCTTTTGTAACAAAGAGTAACAAAGAAAATGTCTAACATCTATAACCATGCTTTGTTCAGGGTTCTGCAATTCCTTAGTGAGGAGGCCTGTGATTCCTATAATTGGGGCCTGCCAATAAAATATACTTTGTTGGATCTATTTTCAAACACTTTGATTCTTAATTTAATAATATTTCCTCCAACACAGGGGAAAAGCCAGTGTAGTCTAGTAGTTAAGGTGGTGAACTAGGAACCAGAAGATGGTGAATTCTAGACCTGTCTTAGACATGAAAAACTGCCTGGAGGACTTTGGGTCAGTCATTTTCTCAGCCCAACCACTTCATTTCACAGGGTTGTTGTTGTGGAAAAAATAGGAGGAAGGAGGAGTATTAGGTATGTTTGCCACCTTGAGTTATTTATAAATAATAACACAGGCAGGATAAAAATAAAATAAAATGCTCAAAATGCTCTCTTTTCTGATGTGCACTGGCAATTTCAAATCACATTAAACATATCTTTTAGCATGAGTCTTACACAGGATAAATAATTGCAACAAGAACTTCACCAATTCATATCAGTAGTACAATCTCATTCAGGGTGCCAGAACATTCCATTCTTTCTTTCCAAATCTGAAGAGCTGACAGGAACTCTTTTTATAGGCAAGAATGCATACTGGTAGTTATTGGTTAACAACCACTTGTTCAGCAACTATTCAAACTTAGGACAGGGTTGACGTGATACTTACAACCAGTATTCATATTTGTGCCCATCTCAACACTCCTGCAATCACATGACCACGATTCAGATGCTTGGCAACTGGCTTACACTTACAGCATCCTGTGATCATCATTTGTGACCTTCTCTGCTGGCTTTCTATAAGAAAGTCAATGGGGAAGCCACATGGAAGGTTGCAAGTTACTATGGTAAATAATTCCCACTATTCTTTCTCTCAAAGAAATCCCAAACCATGGTCCCAGGCAGGTAGGCAGCCACCTATCTGGTTGCACTTGTGATGCGCACACACTGGCCTTGCCGGGTTCACACCACAACAAAATACCATCCTACCCCACACACACGTCTGCATCCCAGATCCTCAAACACCTGCTTCCCCGCTTGTAAAGCCACCGAAGGAGACTTGCAATTTCCTATCAGCTTCCCCATTGTCTTTACTTGCTAGAAGCTGGTAAGAAGTCACAAGTCCCAATCATATGAGGTCCTCACTTAATATCAGCAACAGGAACTGCTGGGATTGTTGTCATGAAGAAATCTGGTCATGTGACATCACACTCATAACTTTATTGCTTAGTGATAGAAAATCTAGTCCAAATTATTGTCTTTAAGTGAGCTCTACTTATACAGTTTATCTTCTGGCAGTTCCATATAGAGTGAGGCTTTTGCTAAAAGCTAAATGTCTGATACTAAATGTCAGACAAATAATAATGTGAATTTTAAAAACTCAAGGTAAGCATAATATACGTTACATTACACCATCAAATTGACTATCTCAAGTTTCGGGATTTAACCTTAAATAAACGTTGATAAACTGACAGCTATTCTGGGGTGTTGGTTCACTGATATACATCATACCAATCATGCAGTTCTTTGTTTAGTTAAGCAATGTTATGCAAATCTTAGAAAAAATATAAACAAAAGATTTAAAAGACAAAAAATAAGACCAGGAAAAGACACCTTCATTACATGTCCCAGTTTCGGTTTTTACCTTTTCTATATTTTCACATAATAGTTTTTTATTCTTTAAATCCCTCATTGGTCTCTTTTTGAAGAGGTAGTTCATCAACTCCATGCAACCCTAATGCTCTTTGTCTTCTCCTTTACATACTTGTTTTGCAATTTGATCCTCATTCTTTCTCTATGATCAAGCCATCTCAACATTCTTCTTTTACATTGGTTGCTCATTTTTGTATTCAATGTTCCTTCCATAGCATGCATTCTTATTTCATAAATTTATAAGCTATCCCCTTCCTCTTGACTTTGCCTTTTTGCTTTATTAGAGTTTAAAATAGCCAATTTCTACTATAGTCAAATTACCTTTATATTTCTTTTGATATATCCAATACTCATTTCTATACAATAAATTAGGCAAAAAGCACATTCACGCAGCCAGCCATATTAAATTATTGGGACAAATGTTCTTTTTTTTTACCGCTGTTCACATTCTACCTGCTACCTTTGCACCACAATTTGTATCTTGTCTTAAAAATGTATCTACTTGTTTCCATTTCTAGTAGAAGGAGCACTGACATATACTAAGTATAAGAGCACCATCTTCAATTTTCATTCTAAAAAAATAATCCTCCACCAAGGAATTATTTCACATATTTAAAAGTCCTCTCTTAGCAGATTATTATTGATGCAATTAGAAGAGAGTCCTATAAATTTTGGTCGGAAACTGCAGCCACAGGAATGTATTCTCATTTTCATATCTATTGCAGAATAAAAATGCACGTTTAAAATTGCTGAAATGTCAGTAATGGGATTGCAAGATTTTCATCACACCAATATGTGAAATCTTAAGGCTTATGCAATCTAACCAGACACTGTAAAGAAAGGTGACAAAGGGTAAATTCACATTCAGATGTCCTTAAATATTCAGGGGGAAAAACCTCACAAGGATGAGAGTGGCCTGAACAGGACTCCTCATGCTTTAAAAATTTTTAAATGCTTCAGAACCACCTTGGTATTTATTAAAGTACCATCTTTTTCTTTAGGCTTTCATGGAAGTCTAAAAAAGTGTGAATGTTTAACAATATCAATTCATTACCTTCAATATGATGCTTAAAACAGCAGCACTTTTCAGAATCACTCAGAAGCCTGAAAATTAGAATAGCTGAAGGATACTATGTTGGGCTTATTCATATTCATTCTATTAATCAGATAGACAGACAGACACACACACACATTGAGTATTAGCTGAAAGAACTGTATGGGGTTCTGGGAAAAGATCAGTGAAAAGGAAAGACCTATGGCTTATCGTGAAACTTCATAGAATTATTTTATAATCGCACAGCTATTTACCAGCATATTTTGCTAATTAAAAATAGCATTATAATTAATAAATGTAAACCAAGTGTATCAAATGAGTTTGAGGAAATCGTAATTTTAATTTCCATGCAAGAAACATAATTTTGCTAGAGAAAAAATATAACTTCTGTTCATGCAAAACAAAAATTATCCAACAGACATTACAATGAAGACAATTTTTACAGTGTCCTAAATTTTCTCCTTGGAAAATTCCAGAATGATTGGATTATGAATGTTATTTTTCCCATATCTGAATATTTGGAAACATATCACAACATTACCACCCTTCCTTGAAGTGCTAAAAGTCTATTTTATATTAATTTGGTCTCCAAAAGGACAAACTCTCTACTTAAAAAAGGCAAAGAAGAAATGGATTTAGAAAGCAAAATGTTTCTTATGTATACATACAGAGAAACATAAACCAGGAAAAACAAATGAACAGTTTGATTAAGGTGTAGGAATTTAGCACCCACCCCCCTCCTAGAAGAATGAAATATTTTAGAAAATATTTAAAAAGGCAGAATATATTTCCCTGGATGAGAAATGGAGAAACATGTTTTAAAGACAAAGCAGCTTCCTGACTCCCCCCACCTTTGTCAATGGGTCAGAGACAGAAACTCACTCCCCTCACCTTTGTCAATGGGCCATCATCTGCAACATAATAGGACCCATCTAGCAACAGAAACTCATCACATGGCAAGGCTCAGGCAAGCTTGAGGGACAACCTACAATGTTAACTAAGACCCCTAGACCAATCAGGATACTCTTCCTGTGCCCCAGAAAGTTCAAAGCTCAGAAAAAGCATAAAGCCAGGGAGCACACAGGATCTCATCCCTTTTCTGTTCAGGAACTCAAGCCATGTGATCCTGACCACCATTAAACCATCTTTCCAAGCAGCCTCCATGTTTCCAGTGTCTTTGTCCCCACTTGGAACTGAACCCAGATGGATATTTCTTCCAACAAAGGAACAAGTAAAACTAATCCTAAATGTTCCTCTCTGGCCTCCACTGTTTTGACATTTTTAAGTCTGCTTTGATTATGAAAAATCCAGAATTTGGATTTAAGTCAAAGTCCAAATTCTGGATTTTTCATAACCAAAGCAGCGTCAAAAATGTCAAAACAGTGGGGGCCAGAGAAGAACATTTAGTACTAGTTTTGTCACTTAATCAAACTGTTCATTAAAACTGCATACTTATCACGCACGTGTTTCTACAGGAAGTGTTGGAAGAAATATCCATCTGGGTTCAGTTCCAAGTGGGGACAAAGACACTGGAAACATGGAGGCTGCTTGGAAAGATGGTTTAATGGTGGTCAGGATCACATGGCTTGAGATCCTGAACAGAAAAGGGCGAGATCCTGTGTGCTCCCTGGTTTTATGCTTTTTCTGAGCTTTGAACTTTCTGGGGCACAGGAAGAGTACCCTGATTGGCTGTCAGACTCCCAGGGGGTGGGGGTCTTAGCTAGCCTTGTAGGTTGTCCCTCAAGCTTGCCTGAGCCTTGCCATGTGGTGAGTTTCAGTTCTATTGTGTTGCAAATGATGGGGGGATTGAGTGAGCTTGGCTGAAGCCTTAATTGCCCATTGACAAAGGTGGGGAGTGGCAGGAAGTTGCTTTGACTTTAAAACATGTTTCTCCATTTCTCATTCAGGGAAATATATTCTGCCTTTTAAATATTTTCTAAAATATTTTCATTCTTCTAGGAGGGGGGTGGGTGCTAAATTCCTACAGAAGAAAACACCAACCTGATGATGACCTTCCAGCATCCTAGCAGAAGTGTCCCCTTACCAGTTTCTGTTAGAGGGCAAATGAAGAACTACTTTGCCCTGCAATAAGGACAGGAAGGAAACACTAGAGGGGGGAAAGACCTACTTACTATAAAGACTGAATTAATGCCTTAAAGAAATAAAAATGAGTGTGCCTTGATCTACACTCATCCACCAATACCGGGCAACTTTTAAAGCTTTTCCCACTTTTCACCTATGTCTTCAACATCATGACTGTGAGGTCGGCAAAGCTACAACAATTAGGCAGACACGTTGTAGGAAACGGGTTTCCCTGGCGTTACCCAATAGAGTGGGGATTTACAGGCTGCATTCACACAACATCTTGAGTCAGAATAGAGCTGGAAAGGACCTTGGAGGTCTTCTAGTCCAGCCCCTTGCTCAAGCAGGAGATCCTCCTATATCATTTCAGACAAGTAGACCGTCCAAGTCTCTTCTTAAAAACCTCCAGTCCAAAAACGAGGCTGCCTCTTCGTATCTTTTAAGAGAGCGTTCCGGGGAGCCCACTGCGCAAACCCAAGAAATAAACCATGGTTTCAAAGTGGATCAGTTCAGCCTTTCCCACTAAAGGGAATTTAAAGGGACGGGAAGACAGCAAGGCAGGAAAAGCTGGAGATCTTCAACAGAGCAGGCTAGAGAGGAACCCGTGTTGGATGTCAAGCTACGTTCTCTCCCTCCTCCCCCCCCCCACTCCGGAGAGAAGCGCCCCTTCTGCCCTCCCTTACCCGAATTCGTGTTCCGAGCTCCAGATCTTCATCCTTCAAAGAGCTGCTGCGGCGACGACTGAGCGGCGGAAGGGACCGGCTTCTGGACTCAGAAGGAAAAGGCGGAGCTTCCCGGATAGGAACGTGACCCTAGACGTCAGTATCTGCGTCACCAAGGCAAGAGCAGAGACCATCTCCTGGGAGGGTCAACCACTCTCGGCTCTGGCAGGCGGGAAAAGGCGGGCCGAGATCTCAAGGATTGACAGCAACGCCCTTGAAGCCGGAGACGCCGAGTTCACCTTGTCGGTCGGCGCCGTCATTGCTACGCGCTAGGCCGCGCCCCCCGCCTCTGTGAGCGGCCGGCTTTCCCCCCCCCCCTTTTTCCTAAAGCGGCTTTTCCTTGCGTTATTGACCGCTTGCGTAAAGTTTTATTAAAGGTGGCCTCGGTCGAGCCGAGTCTGTGCCGAAAGCAGAATAATAAATCTCGGGCTGGCTGGACTTTTATTTGATGAAAGATGCAATCCGGTATTGCTTTATTGGGACAAATCCTACCGAAATCAGTAGAAGTGTTTCTCAAAGTTGGCAACTTCAAGAGGTCTGGCTGAGCAACTCTGGGGAGTTGAAGTTCAGATGTCTTGAAGTTGCTAACGTTGAGAAACAGTGCAGTAGAACTTACTTCCAATGGGCAGCACTTTACTTTTAAAGAAGAACGTTCTCCTTTTAATATATGCCTGGCTAAATCCACCGAATCTAATAATCCATCGTACTGGATCACTAATTTTAATAAAACAGAAAAAGAAACATAGCCCTATCAGATGGGCATGTTCACATAATAGGTATTTTGGTTAGAGATGACAGTGAGCATTGTGCAATTTCAGCTCAGTTACTTAATGTACAGTATTACACTACTACCCCAGACATCTGTAGTAGTTCAGCCAACTGGATTAGTATTTAATGTTAGAATATTTTTTTTCAGATGCCCCGTACAAATCTACTTCCTTGTAATTTAAACTCTTTTATTCCCTGGATTAAAAACCTTTAGTGAAACACACTTTTAAGTCCTTTCCAAACTGTATTATTTTATCTGGAGGAAGGGTCAACCAGTCATGCAGTGATGCAATAGTAGCGATGCAATAGTAGTGTGAACAAAGACCAAGATAAAACTTTTTTTGTGTGTGCTATTGATGCCCTTGATGCTTCTCAGAATGTCCTAGAACTCAGAGTACCATGTAATAATAATAATAATAATAATAATAATAATAATAATAATAATAATAATAATAATAATAATAATAATAATAATGTTTTAATTTGTATACCGCTCTTCTCCCGAAGGTCTCAGGGCGGTAAAGGAAATAAATAAAGGTTATTCTTTTATAAATTGTAACAAATGTAATACCAAAGTGTGAGACCATCTGTTTGCTGTTTTCTGACTATGCAAAGTGACTACAATTGGTAATGTAATCAATTGTGGAGACAATGTATTATGACTTGATAAGAGTTCCCCAGAGACAGAAACTTACACCTGAGCCAAAAATCCTATCAGGAGACAGGAACATCGGCCCAAAGTGAAAATTATAAGTAAATAAGAAAAGATATCAGAGAATGGACGGAAATTGCCAATATGACCCTTAAAGGTGTAAAACAACTAAAAGGACAAAGTGGGTAAGGGGGGAATTTCTTAGGCGTGGCGTGCATTGTGTAGGAGTATAAAATGTGTAGCTTGAAAACTGCTTCTTGCGCTCTTTGAACTCAATCCAATTGGGAAGAGTCTAAGAGGCCGTGCTTGCAACCGCTTTTTTTATTTTATTTTATTTTCATATTTTTTTACAATAAATCTTTGATTTTGTTAATCAGACTTGTCTTGGAGTTGTGAATATCAAATTTGAGTTTTAAATCTCACAATCTTGGCGCCCAGTGTGGGGCTCAAAGAATCTCTAGGGGATGCTGTTCTCAGTAAAATCCAGAAGCGCGCCAGTTGTTTTCAACTGCCTGGAGTTGCCTGAGATCTAGTTTCCCATTGCGGGTTCCGAGCCAAAATAAATTAACAACTCTGATTTACAAAATCAAAGAATAGGAAAGAGAAAGAAAGTCAAAAACAGAGGTCCAGGACGACCAAGTAATCCTAGTGCACAGGTCCCAGGTAGGAAACTTTTGCCCCGAAGGAGGGAAACATGCAATTGTACCTGGATGGTCAGGAGAGCGATTATGGGAGGTTTCTGCGATAATGGCTGTGTGTGTGTGTTGGACTGTGTTCTGGGAACACTGGTAAGTCCAGAGCGAGTGAGGACCTGAAAGATTGCGTTTCCTTAACTCCCGCGAGGGGGAAGGCCAGCCTGAAGGGAAGCGAATTGGTGTTGTGGATTTTGAGTGGCCATAAGATCGAGAACCTCAGGGAACCATAGTCAGGAAAACTCTCAAGAGTCTAAGTAATTGTTGTAAAAACAGTTGTTGTTGTTGTAAAGCAAATAATAAGAAAGTAACTATAAAACTAACAAATAGGGAGGTAGAAATCCCTTCCAATAGTCTTTTAGGACAGCTGCTAAGGGAGATGTGCAAACTAGATAGAGAAGAGTCTGGATCTTTAAAGATAAGCCAGCGATTGCTGGGAGATCTAAGATAGATAGAGAATAGTCTGGATCTTTAAAAATAAGCCAGCGCTGGCTGGGAGATTCAAGCTAGAATCAGAAGGGACAGAACATCCTCAGGGCAAAAACAATTAGCAACAATCCAGTGCTTGAGGAGATAGAACAATGGATGTAACTTTGAGTAAAAGTGAGAAGTTCACTGAAACAATTAAGAAGAACCCCAAATTGTAAATAGACCCGACTAGTCTTTTAGGGAAAAATACTTAGAGGTTGGGGAAGCCCCTCCATACAGTAAGATGATTTAGAAGCTGGGGCTGACCAAAGAAGATATGGTTAGTTTATGTTTTATGTAATTTGACTTGAACAATTTGATGTGATTTCTGTTAAAATTCTTAGATGTGCATGTAGAATTGAATGGGATTGAATTGATTGTGATATGTTTGGCTGGCCAGCAAATTAAGTAAATTTTTCAGCTTGGGCTTAAAGCTGTGGGAAACTGGCAGTGGTTAGGGCCCAAAATCACATTTTTGATTAAAACCACTTTCTGAGTTTTCCCACTGCTTGAGGAACGAGCTACAGATTGACCTAGATGGAGGATGAAACCCTCTGATAATAGTACACAAAATTATTTAGCAAATGGAGCTCATTGGTTTGTGAAAAAGCTCCCTGAAATAATGGTAATGTTTGTTTTTCATGAAAGGGGATTTTTGCATGTGAAATTGGTTTACACAAGCAGTTTGATTGCAGTGCAAATGTGAGTACGTTGAGGGTAAAAGTTGGTGTGAATGTACTTTAATTCTCTTTAGTATAAAGAAACAGTAAGTTGCAAGGAAAAGAAATGAGAAAGATCCCATGGAAAATATGGGAAAAATGTGTGATTTACTAAAGCTAGAAAGAGAGGGAGAAACGGAGAAAATTATTTTGTTGAGAGACTGCTGAATGGAGGAAAGGGGTGAGATTTCTGTGCAGTGTTTTAAACATTTTTTCCTTTCGCTGGTTGTTACTTTTCTTTCTCTTACTCAAGGACCTTCTTGCCTTAGAGGTGAGAGAGAAGTAGGAAAGGGAGGGGGAGTGAGGCTTTTCTGCTCCTTTTAACCATTTTTTTTCTCTTACACCCCCACCCCCTCTGTTGAGCCTGTCTGCGAAAGGTGGGGCAAATGGGAGACCTGCTTGTGCAGCCTTGCCTCTCATTGTTTTGGTCTCTTTCATCTGCATATAAAAGCTATGCAGATATATTTTCTTTTCTGCTCTGAATACAATTTTGATTTTATTTTCTTTTGGAAATTTTTGTTTAGAATGCTTAATTAAACCTATATATAAAAGAAATTATTTTGAAAGACTTTGCTTATATTTGCAAATGTTTTAACCTATTCAATGAGAATATGCTTCCATCTGAATGCAATCTGAATCTGACTCACATTTTACTTAAAACAGATAATAGATACTAAAGTTTGGCCCGAATATATTTCAGAGCATTGATCCAAAATACCTCGTTTAGATTTTGTGTTTTCTTTTTTAAAGCTGTTTTTTTACTTCAAATGTCTGTGTGTGGGATACACTGATTTTGAATGCTTAGGTACTCCATTCTAAGGCATTATTTGTTAGCAGCATATAGTTGTTGCCCTTTTAGGAATTGTTTCAAACATGAGTTAGCAATTACAATATGTAGAAAGAAAGATAAAATACTTAGGATTTTACATTAATCAAAATACATTTGATTAATGTAAGAACTACAAAAATAACACCTGAAGGAGTTGAGTATTAGATCTTGAACATTATTTTGTTGGGGTAGTTGTATTATAGTCTAAGGTTAAATTTGGTTTAATGGATTTTCCCTTGGGAGAAAGAGCTAATTTGTTTATAGAGGGATCCTCCAGAGTGGGAGAAGGGGGACAAAAGTAATGGATATGCAATAGTAGAAGGGAGAGAGGATGTTTTGATGGAAGCCAGGAAGTTGGTCTGCATAGACATAGCTGACTTGGAAGCCAGAAAGGCAGTGGTAGGAGGAATGTTATGAGAAGGAGTTAGAGAAAGTAGGACTGGATGGAAGGCAGATGTTGGAAACTTATGGATGTTGTGGGTGGTACATGGTAGCAACGGTAAGGAAGTGGTAGAGGGAAATCTGAAACCCCAGCTAGCTATCACAGGGAACCTTCAGACAGGGAAGGAATAAAGGAATGCAAGGGTAGAATCAAGTGATAATGGGAAGAAGACATGGTGGGGCAGGGAGAACAGAGTTTAAGACTGCCTGATCAGAAGAAGGGAGGCATAAGTGTACAATATGATGGTAGAAGATGAAAGTCAATAGTAGTGGTGTCAGGGGCGATTCCTTTTTGGATTCCACGGAGATCCCATGATAAATTTAGCAGTGGGACCTAAGGAAGAGGAAGTGGTGTTTTTAATTGACACCGGGGCAGTGTGCTTTGATATCAGTATTAACTGCAGAGATGAGATTAAGTGGACAAAGCATTAGAATACACAATTAGTGAAGGGAGTAGGAAAATCACTCCTGATAGAATAGAAGAGGTGGCATCTCAGCCTCTATCTAAAAACAAGCAAGAACTAAGGAAATTTAGGTTTGGTTGGATACTGCAGACTCTGGATTGATTGATGGGTATGCTGATCTCACCAAATCCCGGTATGCAAAGTTAATGCAATCTGAACCTTGGAATTTGAAATGGGAGGGATACGAAAAAGAAAGCTTTGAAAATTTGAAGCAAGCTTTAACCAAGGCTCCTGTATTAAGTTTACCAAATTTGGAAAAACCATTTCATCTATTTGTAAACACAGAGAATGGAATTGCACAAGAGGTGTTGGCTCAGGACTGGGCAGGACAAAAGAAGCCTGTGGCATTCTTGTCAAAAATAATGGATCCAATAATAAGGGGAATGACCAATATATATTCAAGCAATTGCTGCTACCACAATATTGGTCTAAGAAAGTTGGAAATTGACCTTTGGGAGAGCCCTCATTGTGAGCACCCCATCTAAAATATGATGCAGCAGACAGATTGGGTTTTAATTATAGATCACAATTTGAATCCAGCATAGTTCTTAGCCAACACCAGATCAATGGATCAGTATGGGTTAGAAAATTATTGTTCTGAAGTAATGAACTTACAAACTAAAATAAGGCCTGAATTGGAGGAAAAACCCCTGGAGAAAGGAGATAAACTGGCATACTAAAGAGATCCTGGAAGCAGGGGGTTTGCCTCAAAATTGGTCTGCTTAAACTTGTGAATTGTATGCACTAAATCAAACTCTTATGTATTTTGGAAGGGAAAATTGGGACAATATACACAGATTCCAGATGTGCATTTGAGATAGTATATGCCTTTGGCCAAATATAATAATAATAACAATAAGGGAAAGTGGTTCCTCCCAGATGGGAGGCAAGTAATAAGTAAACCAATAGCACCAGAATAAATAGAAAAACTTCATGAAGGGACTCATTGGGGAATTCAAGCTATTGTAGATGAACTTTTAAAATGCTATGGTTGTATTGGAATTTATCCTGTAGCAAAGTCAATTATAGACAAATATTTAATGTATTCAAGTAGATTTTACAGAATTACCAAAAGTGGGGAGAGTAAAATATTTATTGGTCATAGTGGACCACCTCACAGGATGGGTTGAAGATTTTCCCTGCAGTAATGCTACAGCAGCAGTGGTGTCAAGAGTTTTGTTACACTCAACCTAGAAAGAATATTGGATTATCACCATATGAATTGTTGTTTGAGTAGCTTTCAATCCAGGAAGCATATGCATGGATTCCTGAAAACCAGAGACAAAGTGTTGAAACAACATGTGCATAAACTGTCCAGATATTTTGATTTTCTTAGGAAAAAGGACTATTGGCTCGAACACCACCTTTGGAGTTTCCAGTCCACAAATTCCACCACAGTGATTGGGTGCTGATCTGGAGCTGGAAGGAGGAAAAGTTAACCCCGAAGTGGGAGGGACCATTCCAAGTACTACTCACTTCCGAAACTGCAGTCCAGACAGCCGAGAAGGGTTGGACTCACTACACTCAGTGAAAGGACCCGTGCCAGCCCCAGAGAGGTGGGAGGTGGAGTCTCACCAAGGAGGCCCACTCAAGACAAAGTTCAAAGGACTTAATGTACCAATAGTCGATCTTCTTGAAAGAAGGAGGGGTAATAGAGGCATAAGGATCAAAAAATTTTCTATCAAGAACTGTATTGTTGTTTATATTTCTGCCTCAACCAAAAGAAACAAAGAGTGAGAAAATCCACTATCTCCTGGATGTGCTGGTTTTGCAGGTGCCTTTGTGGGTGTTGTTGTTGTTCTCACTGTATTGATTGTGTTCTGTGTACAGGGTGTAAAATAGAGTGTGATATTAAGATCATAGTAGATGTATTGGCACATTACAAGGTGGTACGTGTGGGGAAGCCTTCTTATTATACTCTTAAAACCTGCCCAACCATTAGAGCCATGCGTAAAAATGACAAAGAGAGAGGGGAAGATTGAGAACACAATGATATACCACACTATGATTCCTGATTGTTTGCAAACTGACTTAACAGATTGCATACAAAATGAAATTTAATACAGAACAAGGAATCCAATATAAAGAATTTGGAATAGGAATAGACGGAACCGGAAAGGATCCATGGGGGTGGCTAGTATTAAAAATAGAAACAACCAAGGTAAAACCAATACACAAAAGTATCTTTTGGTCATATTACCAGGAATTTGAGAAATTAGAATTACCTGAATTTCCTAAGAAAGCAGTTAATATGTTTGTGCAACTGGCTGAAGAAATTGCTAAAACTTTAATCGTAAGTAATTGTTTTGTGTGTGGAGGAACAAATATGGGAGAACAATGGCCATGGGAAGCTCAAGAATTGAAACATGATATTGTGATAAATATGTGGAAAAATAAAACTCTCAATTTCACAAAAGGAAAAGAGGGGACCTGGGCATTAACTACGAATTTAGTAGGGAAAGTATGTTATGAAAGAAAAAGGAAAAATAGGAGAATAGCAGTAGGGGACATGATTTGCTTGACTGTATGGAACAACAACAGTTGGTGGGGGGAAAGTGGAATATCAAAGGAGGAGATATTAAGTGAAATAACTGAGATGGCTTATTTAAAGGATCCTGAAAACGACACCCTGGACTGGGTAGCCCCGGAAGGTATGTATTGGATATGTGGAAAATATGCCTATGGGTATCTACCCAAGGGGTGGTACGGATCTTGCATCCTAGGAATAATAAAGCCAAGTTTTTTCTCCTTCCCATTGAACAGAAACAATTGCTAGGACTAACTGTGTATGATGATTTATCAGATAAAGTCCGAGCAAAAAGAGCCATACAACCAAGCGATATAAAAATCGGAAGTTGGAAGGGTGATGATTGGACTCCAGAGAGGATCATCCACTATTATGGACCTGCTAGATGGGTGGAAGATGGCACCTTAGGTACCAGAGAGCCCATTTAAACAGGGTAATTTGGCTGCAAGCAGTGCTCGAAGTAATTAATTTGAGTAATTGCTGCATTGAAATAGATGAGAGTGGAAAGGTAGTAAAGGAAATTACAGATAAGATTAGCTCATGTCCCTGTCCAAACCTGGAGAGGATTGACCTTAGATGGGGTAAATAACTGGTTCGGAGGATGGTTTGCAAATTGGAAAGAATTAGCAAAATTTGCAATATTAGGATTCTTGGCTATTATGTTTTTACCATGTTTGATTCCACTCATACAAATGATGATAAAACTAATAATGAAAAGCATGACTTTAATAACAACTTCAATAGAAAGTGGAAGGAAAGAAACAATGTTAATAATGAAGGTAGGAAAACAGGGGTTGGGAAAAGAAGATTCAGAATATAAAAACTTGCTTCCACAGGAACCTAAAGAAAACATAGGGAGTTATGAATTATTAAAAGTATAAAAGAATAATTAAGGTAGAAGAGAAAAAGAATGGAATTAAAGGAAATAAATAAAGGTTATTCTTTTATAAATTGTAACAAATGTAATACCAAAGTGTGAGACCATCTGTTTGCTGTTTTCTGACTATGCAAAGTGACTACAATTGGTAATGTAATCAATTGTGGAGACAATGTATTATGACTTGATAAGAGTTCCCCAGAGACAGAAACTTACACCTGAGCCAAAAATCCTATCAGGAGACAGGAACATCGGCCCAAAGTGAAAATTATAAGTAAATAAGAAAAGATATCAGAGAATGGACGGAAATTGCCAAGATGACCCTTAAAGGTGTAAAACAACTAAAAGGACAAAGTGGGTAAGGGGGGAATTTCTTAGGCGTGGCGTGCATTGTGTAGGAGTATAAAATGTGTAGCTTGAAAACTGCTTCTTGCGCTCTTTGAACTCAATCCAATTGGGAAGAGTCTAAGAGGCCGCGCTTGCAACCGCTTTTTTTATTTTATTTTATTTTCATATTTTTTTACAATAAATCTTTGATTTTGTTAATCAGACTTGTCTTGGAGTTGTGAATATCAAATTTGGGTTTTAAATCTCACAGCGATGAACAGGCAAATAAAATACAAACAGAAACATACACAATAATTAAAACAACCCTTAAAAAACTGATTCAAATTTGCCAGAAAATTTAAAATAACATTACACCCCATAAAAGTACAGAAATTTAAAACCCATCAAAATTCAATTAAAATTTAAAATTTAGAATTTAAAATCAGACCAGTCCAGCCATACGAAATAAATAGGTTTTAAGTTCGTGGCAAAAGATCCTAAGGTCAGGTAGTTGTTGAAGCCCGAGGGGAAGCTCGTTCCACAGGGTAGGAGCCCCCACAGAGAAGGCCCTCCCCCTGGGGGAAATGTCGACATTGTTTGGCTGCCGGCACCCTGAGGAGTCCCTCTCTGTGGGAATGCACCGGACGCTGGGAGATAGAGGCCGGCAGTAGACGGTCCCATAAGTAGCCCGGTCCTAAGCCATGGAGCGCTTTAAAGGTGGTAACCAATACCTTTAAGCGCACCCGGAAAACAACAGGTAGCCAGTGCAGTCTGCGCAGGATAGGTGTTACGTGGGAGCTCCGAACCGCTCCCTCAATAACCCGCGCAGCCGCATTCTGGACTAGCTGAAGTCTCCGGGTGCTCTTCAAGGGGAGCCCCATGTAGAGAGCATTGCAGTAGTCCAGACGAGAGGTAACGAGAGCATGAGTGACCGTGCATAGGGCATCCCGGTCCAGGAAGGGATGCAACTGCCGGATCAGGCAAACCTGATAAAAAGCTCTCCTGGAGACGGTCGTCAAATGATCTTCAAAGGACAACCGACCATCCAGGAGCACGCCCAAGTTGCATACCTTCTCTATCGGGGCCAATGACTCGCCCCCGATGGACAGCCGCATCTGCAGCTGACTGTACCGAGGTGCCAGCATCCACAGCCACTCTGTCTTGGAGGGATTAAGTTTGAGCCTGTTCCTCCCCATCCAGACCCGTATGGCTTCCGAACACCAGGACAGCACTTCGACAGCTTCGCTGGGGTGGCCCGGGGTGGAAAAGTACAGCTGAGTATCATCAGCGTACAGTTGGTATCTCACCCTAAAGCCACTGATGATCTCACCCAGCGGCTTCATATAGATGTTGAACAGGAGGGGTGAGAGAATCGACCCCTGCGGCACCCCACATATGAGGCACTTCGGAGTCGATCTCTGCCCCCCTGTCAATACCGTCTGTGTCCGGTCAGAGAGGTAGGAGGAGAACCACCGATAAACGGTGCCTCCCATTCCCAACCCCTCCAACCGACGCAGCAGGATACCATGGTCGATGGTATCAAAAGCCACTGAGAGGTCTAATAGGATCAGGGCAGAGGAATAACCCTTGTCCCTGGCCCTCCAGAGATCATCCACCAGCACGACCAAAGCTGTCTCCGTACTGTATCCGGGCCGAAAGCCGGACTGGAACGGGTCTAGATAGACAGCTTCATCCAGGTACTGGGGTAGCTGACATGCCACCGCACTCTCTACAACCTTCGCCGTAAAGCGAAGATTGGAGACTGGCCAGTAATTCCCTAAAACAGCTGGGTCCAGGGAAGGCTTCTTGAGGAGAGGTCTCACCACCGCCTCTTTCAAGGCAGCGGGAAAGACCCCCTCCCGCAAAGAAGCATTTGTAATCCCCTGGAGCCAGCCTTGTGTCACCTCCTGTGTAGCCAGTACCAACCAGGAGGGGCACGGATCCAGTAAACATGTGGTGGCATTCAGCCTACCCAGCAACCTGTCCATGTCCTCGGGAGTCACAGGGTCAAACTCATCCCAAACCACCTCAACAAGACGGGTCTCGGAACTCTCGTCTGGATCTACCCAATTTTGATCCAATCCATCCCGAAGCTGAATGATTTTATCGTATAGATAACCGTTAAACTCCTCGGCACGCCCTTGTAGGGGGTCCTCCCGCCCCTCCTGTTGAAGGAGAGAACGGGTCACCCGAAACAGGGCGGCCGGGCGGTTATCTGCCGAGGCAATGAGGGAGGAAACGTAGGAACGTTTTGCATCCCTCAGTGCCACTAGGTAGGTCCTGCTATAGGACCTAACTAGTGTCCGGTCAGCCTCAGAACGGCTGAATCTCCAGACACTCTCTAGGCGTCTTCTCCAGCGTTTCATCTCCCTCAGCTCCTTGGAGAACCAAGGAGCTGGTTGAGACCGGCGCCGGGTCAGAGGCCGCAAAGGCACAACACGGTCCAAAGCTCCAGCCGCGGCCTGTTCCCAGGCCGCAATTAGTTCTTCAGTCGTGTCGTGGGCCAGGTTCTCGGGAAACGGCCCAAGCTCTGTCAGGAACCTCTCCAGGTCCATCAGGCACCTGGGACGGAAGCAACGCATTGGTTCCGTCTCCCTGCAGTGGTGGGTAGTGGTCAGAAAGTAGCGGTCAGAAGGTCAGAAAGGAAAATGTATATTCCTGTTCAAGGTGGTTCAGCAATGGCATCAGTCACACCTACCATGCCATTATAAAATTGGAAGTATAGGAAAAAAAGGAGACCTTAACAACCTGCTAAAAGAATGCAAATGATCAGCTGCCTGCAAGGAGTATAAATTCTTCCATTCCCCACCATCCAGTCAGAGCTGAAGAAGCTTCTTGGATGAGAAGTGAAACATCTTGAAAGAAAAAACCAGAAAGTCCAGTTGGCTCTTGAAAAAACACCTTGGGATAACCATGACCTAAATGACTGAGAATCTCCATAGACATATAGAAAAAAAAGTTTTCAGATTTGGAGCAGACTTGAAACTATGTTTTTTATTTCCTGGATAATTACCATTTAATTAGAAAAGAGACTTCATGTTTATTTAACATAAATGCAGTAATTCTATTTCTACATACTTGAACATAAATACCATTAATTATTGGACAATTTCCTTAACACAGTGAGTCTTGAATTCCTCCCAAACTAGAATCTAGTAGCCCAGTTTCCAGCATCAGGTGTTTCTAAGAATTCTGAAAGTAAACAAGCCAGTTATATTTGATTTGATATGTTCAAGCTGAATTATTACGGTAAAATAGAAGAGAAGAGAATTTTTTTATTGGCCAAGTGTGATTGGACACACAAGGAATTATATTGTCTTGAAGCAAAAGCATAACAAAAGAAAGTCATCTTTATCCTACTCTGCGAAACTCATTAAGTAATGAGCCAACTGCGCCAACTCAGAAAGCTCAAACTGCCCAAGGAGCTGCTGATCCAGTTCTACAGAGAAATTATTGAGTCTGTCACCTGCACCTCCATAACTGTCTGGTTTGGTTCTGCAACCCAACAAGACAGATACAGACTTCAGAGGATAATTAGAACTGCAGAAAAAACAATTGCTATCAACCTGCCTTCCATTGAGGACCTGTATATTGCACGAGTCAAAAAGAGGGCTGTGAAAATAGTTACAGACCCCTCACATCCTGGACATAAACTGTTTCAACTCCTACCCTCAAAACGATGCTATAGGGCACTGCCCATCAGAACAACTAGACACAAGAACAGTTTTTTCCAGAACGCCATCACTCTGCAAAACAAATAATTCCCTCAACACTGTCAAACTAGTTACTAAATCTGCACTAAATCTTCTCATTGTTCCCATCACCCATCTCCTCCCGCTTATGACTATATGACTGTAACTTTGTTGCTTGTATCCTTACAATTTATACTGATACTGTTTCCTGATTGCTTATTTGTACCCTGTGACTATCATTAAGTGTTATACTTTATGATTCTTGATGAATGTATCTTTTCTTTTATGTACACTGAGAGCATATGCACCAAGACAAATTCCTTGTGTGTCAAATCACACTTGGTCAATAAAAAATTCTATTCTAAAAGTATGAAGAAGCAAATATAATTCTAAACTTAAAACTTTTTAAACTTATTATGTCTGTGAATGCTACTTTGGTCCGGATTTTGGGGTACTTTAGTTCAGGGGTCTCCAACCTTGGTAATTTTAAGCCTGGAGGACTTCAACTCCCAGAATCCCCCAGCCAGCAAAGCTGGCTGGGGAATTCTGGGAGTTGAAGTCCTCCAGGCTTAAAGTTGCCATGGTTGGTGACCCCTGCTTTAGTTGATCTTTTTCACACTTGTAAAGATCCTTCTGGAAAAGCACGGAAGCGCTGTTGCTCGAAAACTGCCTTGGGAAACAGCGGCGCTTCTACAATGAAGAAGGAAAAAAAAGAAACCAACGTCCCCAGGGCTGCAAGAAGAAACGGAACGCTCGCAGACAAACGACAGGCGCGGAGACGTTCTGCGCGCGCATGGGAAAAAGGAGGAGGCGGAGGAGGAGGAGGACGTTGACGTGATGACGTAGGCGGAGCGCCAGGAGCGTGGTCCAGCCTCTTCAGGAGGCGTGAGAGAGTTGTGCTTGCGGGGCCTTTAGGCCTGTTTGGGGGGCCATGGCTCATCGCTGCCTCTGGCTGTCGCGCGGTTGTTGCCGGCGCACCCCTAGCGGGGTCCCCGGAGCTCAGCTGCAGTTTTGGCCCCGAGGTCGAGCTGTCCCTTCCCGTTCCTTGAAACAGGTGAGTCACATACGATCAGCAGGGCAAGGGCAGATGGGTGTCTTCTTGCCTAGTGTCTCGATTGCTGCCCTCCCTCCATAAGCGCTGCTTGAGCCCCTGATCACCCGAATCGGCTGAGCGGCCGGGACGAAGCAAATTTGCGTAGCTTGCGTTTCTGCTCGCGGCAACAGATCTGCCTGTTCGGATCAGGATCGCTCACTTTCGGCCAACCTTAATACTAATGACTATCCTATATGATCTTTTAAAACGGGGCGTCCTCTGTAGCTGACTTTTTAAGAGTGAACTTCAACATCGTCAGAAAATTTAAAACGCATGACAGTGCAACAAAAACCCCTACTCTTCCAGTATCATGTGCTAGGGATTCTCCTAAAATGCTTGGCTAAGTATGCTTCAGTTGTCTGGTAAGTAATTGTAAAAAAAAACATTACTTGGGAAAGAGATTAATTATAAGTTGTAGAAAAGAAACTCCCCCTCAGATTTTCAAAACCAGCACAAAAATGTATAGTGGAGGGCTGGACCACTTCCCATGCTAAACCATAACATGATCGGTTTGTTGCTTGCATAACCCAGTCCTCCTTATTCTGTTACTCATCCCAGTTTAGCACAATATACGGACCTTACCTAACTTTAAAATCGTTAAACAGAAAAATAAGACATCTGTTAAATTTGTTGCCAGAAGTTTATAGTACAGCCTTCTGTCTCAAAGATGCTTTTTCAAAAGGCAATTGGAGTATGTTTTTTCATCAAGGAAAAAAACATAGCCCAGTTGCTTTTTGAAAAAATACCTTTGAGACACCATGACCTGGAGGACTAAGAATCTCCATATACATTTGGTACAACGTTCTATTTCCCCTTTATCAGACAATTTTATTTCTGTGCTAATTGTGAAGAGTATCTGTATTCCATGCCTCCTATAGATATCAAGGAAGAGCTAAGAGGGATTATCTATGCCTCATGTACTCACATTCATTGAATTTCTGATCATTTTTGGTGATCACTATATTGTTAGATATGAGTCTCTTATATGACTTTTAACAGGCTAATGCAGTCTGTTATTAACACAGCTGCCTGCAATTACAATTACTGCAGGTTCGAGTCTCACCAGGCCCAAGGTTGACTCAGCCTTCCATCCTTTATAAGGTAGGTAAAATGAGGACCCAGATTGTTGGGGGGGCAATACAAGTTGACTTTGTATATAATATACAAATGGATGAGACTATTGCCTTACACAATGTAAACCGCCCTGAGTCTTCGGAGAAGGGCGGGATATAAATTCAAATTAAAAAAAAAGAAATTCTGAATGTGCTGTCTGTATGTGTGTGATATTGATGGATGTTAAAAACCATTTCCAAGTACTGCTTTCCTGGGGCTCTCATGGGAATTCAGAAGAAGTTAGGGAATGTACAATATAGTGGAAGTGTGACATCAGTGAGATATAATCCTGGATAGGTTTATGTAAATTAAAATCTAAGAGAATATTGGATGCAGTTTACCTTATAAGATCCTTATTGTAAGCATCTTAAGTGCTTTAAATATGCCTAAAATTGAAAAGATTTTCATTATTACAATGATCATTCTCATTTTTTTCAGCTTCATGATAAAGTGACCTCCCAGGTTCCTACAAACAGAAGCAGTGTCCTTGTAAATGTAATTGCTGCTTACCAAAAACTCTTTTCCCAACCTCCAAAAGGTAATTATTGTTATATAATAGTGATGCCATATAGCTTACATACTGTTACGTCCTTTATGTGAAAGTATGTATACAGGTAATGACTTATTCTGAATGGTGAGTGAGAGATATGAAACTGTGATTTGCAGATTGAATCTAACTCATTAATTTCAAAAGATTGTTCAGAATATGATTATGTTTCATATATTGTCACTTTTTGCAAAATATGTATTTTATTAAAAAGTAGCAAAGTTTAAAATGTAATCAATTGCATTCAATGAAATTTTCATTTCCATTTGGAAAATTCCTTATACCATCTTAAAAAGATATACAGCAGCTACATCTTCTGAAATCCTATAATATCTGTAATAATTACTGGAAGCTAGTAATGTGCAATGATATTTAAACTCATAATATGCATGCTTCAACTATTCTATAATTTGAGTTTCTTAAAATTCAATGATATCAATAGAATTATGCATGTATTTTCATAATTTTTGAAAACTTTCTCTAGCTCCAGGTACTTTCAAATCAAAATACTTTTTTCTTTTAATTTAAAATAAAAAAAAATCAAAGAAGATATCTACAGATGGACATATTTTCTGAAATTGAACAATTAATGGTCAATTTAATATTGATCAAAGAAACTAAAGTACATTGAGTGGTCTTTATGATATAAAAAAGAAATGTAACAATTTTAGCTTAATGCCAAAATGTCTACTATATTATTATTTATAAATGTTTAAAAACATTCCTATAAATAATACAGGTAAATATTTGATTTTTGATATCCCTTTTCTTTATGCCAACTGAATCAAATACAGTACTCTTAAATGTGACTGTTTTATAAGAAATGGGCACATATATACAGATTTTGAATGTGAGAAATCATTCTAAAGCACAAATCAGAAGTCATCTTGTCCATTGCTTCTTTATACTGGAATACGCAAGGATAATAATTATTTTTCCCCTTTTGGTATTAAAAAGAATGTGTTTGTGATCCTGAATAAGTATAATTCCTTTGCTTGATAACTGTAGTTTAACTGAATTAATCACCTGATGGAATTAAGGATCTAGGAATATAAATATATGGAAGAACCAAATTACAATTATGTCTTACTTTATTAATAGGAGTTTTATTTTGTTTGTTTAATCAATACCAGTCAGGGATAGCTGACTGGGTAGTTTACAGATAAAAGAAAAAATGTTTAAAAAAAGGAAATACAATCTTAATCCAGAAAATATTAATCTAAACTAAAAGGAGCTCCTCCACCACCCTATTCCATAGCCTGGGAGAACAACTGGGTTTTCTCTTTTTCTCTCCCCCCACCCCCAACGGAATATCATGAGAGTGGGACCTGCACAAGGTATCATTTCAGAAGACAGCTGCTGCAAACAGATTGATGTGCCTACTGGATCTGTAAAGTGACCCTGTTTGATAGACAGAATATATAGAGTACACCCATCTTTCTTGATTACACCCAATGGGCAGAAGCAGCTTGTGGTAAATGGTCCCTCCACTAGTGATGCTGTTTGCCCTGAAGGGCTTTAAAGGTGATAACCAACACCTTAAATTGCACCCAGAAGCCACCTGATAATTTATATAATGAGCCTTTACTGTTTTAGGCATCAATGTCAAGGTGATTTTTATTTCCACTGCTTTATTTTAATAGGATTTGAAAAATATTTTCCTGGGGGAAAGAAACCTAATGATGTGAAAGATCCCAGTGAGGAACCCAAAGGTACCAAGACACTCTTACATTAGAGGCCTGTATGTAGAATGAATATTAACTTGGTTACTTCCATTTTAGTAGTCATTAATTCAAATGGTCACGTGCATGTTTATTGTATAGTTCAGTGCTTAAACTGGTTCAAATGACTCCCTTTAAAGATAATCTTCCTGTTCTTCACTTGTGTTATTTTACTTTCTGTGAATATCTTTTAGCTTAAAAAAATGTATTGTATTTACTCACATTTCAGATTTGACTTCATATTAAATTGCTAGTTCATTGTCAGATTTGTTATATATTAGGTGTTGCTTGAAAGCAAAGAACTGATTATTTGATAAAAGCTGTGTATATTACTTATAATCATTTGTTTAGTGACTCAAAGTTACAACAGCACTGAAAAAGTGACTTATGAATGTTTTTTACACTTACAACCATTGCAATATCCCCATGGTCCTGTGATCAAAATTCAGTCACTTAGCAACTGCCATGTATTTATTATTTATTATTATTATTATTTATTAGATTTTTATACCGCCCTTCTCCCAAAGGACTCAGGGCGGTGTACAGCCGGAATAAAAAAAAAAACAGAATACAATTAAAATAAATAATTTTTAAAAATTGGCCAAAATTTAAAACATATTAAAATCTAAAACCCCATTAAAATACATCCAAAAAATTTAAAATTTAAAAAATTTAAAATTTAAGCCAACCCCGCGCGAGTAAATAAATACGTCTTCAGCTCGCGGCGAAAAGTCCGAAGGTCAGGCAATTGGCGCAAGCCAGGGGGAAGTTCGTTCCAGAGAGTAGGAGCCCCCACAGAAAAGGCTCTTCCCCTGGGGGCCGCCAGCCGGCATTGTCTGGCGGACGGCACCCTGAGAAGTCCCTCTCTGTGTGAGCGTACGGGTCGGTGGGAGGCATGAGGTAACAGCAGGCGGTCCCGTAAGTACCCAGGCCCTAAGCCATGGAGCGCTTTAAAGGTAGTAACCAACACCTTAAAGTGCACCCGAAAGGCCACAGGCAGCCAGTGCAGTCTGCGCAGGAGTGGTGTTACACGGGCGCCGCGTGCGGTTCCTTCTATAACCCGCGCAGCTGCATTCTGGACTAACTGAAGCCTCCGAGTGCACTTCAAGGGGAGCCCCATCTAGAGAGCATTGCAATAATCCAAGCGAGAGGTAACGAGAGCGTGAGTGACTGTGCATAAGGCATCCCGGTCAAGGAAGGGGCACAACTGGCGAACATGGTGAAAAGCTCTCCTGAAGACGGCTGTCAAATGATCTTCAAACGACAGCCGTTCATCCAGGAGAACACCCAAGTTGCGCACCCTTTCCACTGGGGCCAATGACTCGCCCCCAACAGTCAGCCGCAACTGCAATTGACTGTACCGGGGTGCCGGCATCCATAGCCACTCCGTCTTGGAGGGTTTGAGCTTGAGCCTGTTTCTCCCCATCCAGACCCGTACGGCTTCCAAGCACCGGGACAGCACTTCAACAGCTTCGTTGGGGTGGCCTGGGGTGGAAAAGTACAGCTGCATGTCATCAGCGTACAGTTGGTATCTCACCCCAAAGCCACTGATGATCTCACCCAGCAGCTTCATATAGATGTTGAACAGGAGAGGCGAGAGAATCGACCCCTGCGGCACCCACAAGTGAGGCGCCTTGCGGTCGATCTCTGCCCCCCTGTCAACACCGTCTGCGACCGATCAGAGAGATAGGAGGAGAACCACCGATAAATGGTGCCTCCCACTCCCAACCCCTCCAACCGGTGCAGCAAGATACCATGGTCGATGGTATCAAAAGCCGCTGAGAGATCTAATAGGACCAGGGCAGAGGAACAACCCCTGTCTCTGGCCCTCCAGAGATCATCCACCAATGCGACCAAAGCCGTCTCCGTACTATATCCGGGCCGGAAGCCGGACTGGAACGGATCTAGATAGACAGCTTCATCCAGGTATTGGGGTAACTGCCGAGCCACCACACTCTCTACAACCTTCGCAACAAAGCGAAGGTTGGAGACTGGACGATAATTTCCCAAAATAGCTGGGTCCAGGGAAGGCTTCTTGAGGAGGGGTCTCACCACCGCCTCTTTCAAGGCGGCAGGAAAGACCCCCTCCTGCAAAGAAGCATTGATAATCCCCCAGAGCCAGCCTCGTGTCACCTCCTGTGTGGCCAGCACCAACCAGGAAGGGCACGGGTCCAATAAACACGTGGTGGCATGCAGTTTTCCCAACAATCTGTCCACGTCCTCGAGAGCCACAGGGTCAAACCCATCCCAAACAATCTAGACAAGACGCGTCTCCATCCTCTCACCTGGATCATCCCAATTTTGGTCCAAACCATCCTGGAGCTGAACGATTTTATCGTATAGATAGCCACTGAACTCCTCGGCACGTCCCTGTAAGGGGTCATCCCGCACCTCCTGATGAAGGAGAGAGCGGGTCACCCGAAACAGGGCGGCCGGTTGGTTATCTGCCGACGCAATGAGGGTGGAAACTTAAGAACGCCTCGTCTCCCTCATTGCCACTAGGTAGGCCTTAGAATAAGACCTAACTAGTGTCCGGTCAGCTTCGGAACGGCTGGACCTCCAGGCACTCTCTAGGCGTCTTTGCCGGCATTTCATCTCCCTCAGCTCCTCGGAAAACCAAGGGGCCGGTTGAGACCTACGCCGGGTCAGAGGCCGCAAAGGCGCGACACGGCCCAAAGCCCCAGCCACGGCCTGTTCCCAGGCCACGACTAGTTCTTCAGCCGTGCCGTGGGCCAGATCCTCAGGGAACGGCCCAGGCTCCATCAGAAACCGCTCAGGGTCCATCAGGCGCCTGGGACGGAACCAGCGCATTGGCTCCGTCTCCCTGCGGTGGTGGGTGGCGGTCCGAAAGTCCAGGCGAAGGAGAAAATGATCTGACCATGACACAGGTTCTGTTACTAAATCTCTTAATTCCAGATCATTTAGCCACTGACTAGAGATATAAATCAAGTCCAGTGTGCCTCCCCCCGTGTGCGTAGGGCCATCAATTACTTGAATCAGGTCCAAGGCCATCATGGAGGCCTGGAACTCCCGGGCTGTCGTCGATGACAAGCCGGTTGATGGCAGGTTGAAATCCCCCATGACCATAAGTCTGGGGGTCTCAACCACCACTCCGGCAAGCACCTCCAACAACTCGGGCAGGGCTGTACTCATGCAGCAAGGAGCCAGGTACGTGATCAACAAGCCCATCTGATTCCTATAGCCCCACCTCACAAAGAGGGATTCACAACCGGCTATCTGAGATACAGTGGACTCCCTCGGTTCTAGACCTTCCCTAATAACAACCACCACCCCGCCACCCCTACCTTGGGCTCTCGGTTGATGAAATGCTCGGAAACCCGGAGGGCACAACTCGATGAGGGGAAACCCCCCCCTCCGTGCCCAACCAGGTTTCCGTGATGCCCATGAGGTCCGCGGACTCCCCCTGAATAAGGTCACAAATCAGGGGGGCTTTATTAACCATGGACCGAGCTTTGCACAGCATCAACCGAAGGCCCAAGCTCTGAGAATCTTGGCCGTCCGGGGAACGGGTAAAGACTAAGGGGCCGGAGCACACGATCGCTTTTATATAGCGATCACGTGCTCCCAGGAAACGATACGGCCCCTTGCTTCCGCCATATCTGCCTCTCCCACTTACCGTACAGATGGAACGATCCTCTAAAACTGGAACAAACCCTTCCCCGCCTGCCTTCGGATCAGGTAGAGTAGTGCCGCGAGCGGGCGCAGGGGCTGGACTATTATCCCTCCCCGACGGGTTTCTCCCCCCACCCGTCTCTTCCCTCCCACCCCTTAAAAAACCCATCTCTAAAAACCTATTTAAAAACCCCCAAAGGTTCTTCTTCGACGCATGCCACCTCTCTGGATCCCAAGACGGTTGCAGTGTCCTAGGGTCATGTGATCACCTATTGCAACCTTCTGACAAGCAAAGGAAGCCAGAGTCACTTAACAATTGTGTTGCTAACTTAACAACTGCAATGATTCACTTAAGAAAGGTTATAAAATGGGGCAAAATTCGCTTAACTACTGTGTTGCTCAGCAATGGAAATTTTGGCTTCAATTGTGGTCATAAATAATAAGGCCAAAAAAAAGGGGTAACATGGAGGGCAATAGTTCTCATAGGAGGAGGGTGTCAAAATTAGCAAGAGTGTAGAAGAAAAACGTTGATGGAAGTTCCACTTCTTTTGTACATCCGCCAACATTATATGCTACTTAAAGAAGTGAGGCCTGTATTGTAATAGTCCATCTGCCATCTTGCTAATTTTGACCTTTTCATCCCTGAAGGCAGTACTGATGGAGCAGCTGAAATATAATTAGCAGGGCAATCACAGCAAATAATGTAGTTGGAAATCTAGTCTGCAAACAGTCACATTGTCATGAATGAGAGATCTCCTTCAGAATCAGTTTGTCTCTCTCTCTCTCTCTCTGTCTCTCTGTCTCTGTCTCTCTCTCTCTTCCCATCAGTTATTTTCAAAGAAATAGATAATAGGTAGCCAGAAATTTGTGCTAATTTTTTTATATCTGTTATCTTTGTTTATCTTTGGATAAGTTACAAAATTAGGTGTTTAGCCTTCATTGACAGTTCTAACTATATTCATTGGAGGGGGAAGACTCTGCTATGTTGATCTGTAATTAAATTTCTTTCTAGCCTCTTTCATGATTTTTTCTTTCTTAGTTAATGTGAAAGTTGCAGTTAAAATGCCCATAGAACAACTCTGTCATTCCACTTGAATATCTAATTTTTAATGTCTACAATGGGATTTTAATATATTACACAAACAGAATGTGCTGTATCAAAATCATTTCAACATTTGATTTTTGATGTTTTAGTTGTTAGAAAGAACCATGTCTTGTACACTAATATTAGGTGCTATATGCCAAATGAATCCCCCTGAAGGGTGGTGGTTGCAGCAGAAATGCCTAAGCTGCTACTTCAGAGCAAGAATTAGGAGCAGGATGCAGGGAATCATAGATTCATAAGGTTGGAAGGGACCTTGCGGGTCATGTAGTCCAACCCACTGCCCAAGGCAAGAGTCCTTATTCCATCATGGAGAAATGGTTGTCCATTTCTTTCTTGAAAACCTCCTGTGAGGGAGCACCCAAAATTCCGGTAGCCAAGCTGTTCTGTTCTAATTGTTTTCACTGTGAGGAAATTTCTCCTTAGTTCCAGGTTGGATCTCCCTTTGATAAGCTTCTACCCATTGCTTCTTGTCTTGCCTTCAGCTATTTTGGAGAATAAATCAACCATCTTTTCACAGTGTCAGTCTTTCAAGTATAGGAAGGCAACTATCATGTCATTCCTAAGCCTTCTCTTTGTTAGGCTAAACTTACCTTAGCTCCCTTAGGATCCACAGGGCATCTGGGAGATGAAACTGAATTTTCAGCCTTCTATTTTGCAGGCCATAGCATTAGTACAACTATTTTAATAAATACATCTGGAAATGTATGATAAGCTTCCACCCATTGCTTCTTGTCTTATTGAAATCCAGTACTATACCGGAAAATTGCAAGAAGTCTTTGAAACATTCCAGTCATACCAGTTTATTTCTTGATATCTTCCTGAAGGGCTATCTGTAATTTATAAATTGGTTACAAAACTGTCTCCCTCGGTATTTACATGTTCTAATGATAGCATAATCACATAATTTGAATATTAGTATTTTTCTTAGGTTATTATCTTGAAGTGACTGGCTAGACGCAAACTTTGTAAAACTGCAAAAACTCCAGAATCAGATGTTTACAGTTTTATGTACTTTGTGGGAAAGAAGCCATGTGACTCCTGACACAAGGAAGGCAATGCTTGCCAGAGATAACTTTCTCTATAGCAAAGCTGAAACTACACTAATTCTTTCAATGAAATACCATCCGACAAAAAAAATGTCAAATGGGTCTCAAATAAAATTTTGTTAATGTTTAAATCTAATTAAAATAGTATAATTGTTCTATAATGGTATAGTTAATTATTCCCCCACTTCTCTTACATTAAAAATTGGCATTTGATAACTTTTGAAAGACTCCAGGATTATGTTCTAGGTTTTCAGAGACCTCAGGTTGTGGACCTTCTGACTTTAAGATTAAGTCTTAAAATCTTAAAATCAAAATGACTGGAGCTTTCTCATCACGTATTACAATAGCACTATCCTGTATGATGGTATCTGTATTCAGTTAGGTGGGAAATAGAGAACAACAGTTAATATTAGATGTTGGATGTAATAGGAGTGTTTCTTAATCAAATTTGTATGCTTTCTTGATACCCAACAGTTCTAGGTTAGATGTGCAAAATATAATTTTGATGGTGGTATAATTACTTGAAGCTCTAGTTTGACTATTATAGCAATTAATGTTGTATAAATATTGTGTATACAGAACTGTCCATATCTGAGAATGTCAGCTTGATAATTTTAATAAACCTTTTATAATTTCCATTGAAACGTATGTATGTTTATTATAGATGCAAAGGAGGCTGAGTCCCAGCAGTCTTCCAAATCCGGCAGTGGAGGAGGTAGTGGTGGAGGCAAAAAAGGTGGCAAGAAAGAAGATTCTAGCTGGTGGTCAAGATTACAAAAGGTTCCAATTCTTTTTCCAAGAGATAGCAGAAAGTTGGGTTGGAGGTGTAGATAATGCATCCTTGAGAGAGACAATGGCCCTATCTGAAGGAAATGATATATCCTCTCCTGAAGAATATTCAACCCACCAACAATAACAATAATCTAATCTCCTTTTTTAGGAAGGTTGTTGAGAATATGTTGGACTAACATTCACTATGCTTTTCAGTTGGGATTCAGACTAAATATGGTGCTGAAACTTTATTGGCTGCCCATATGGAAGATCTGTGGTAGGACTGGGATACAGTAGTGTGACTCAGCTGATGGCCATTTCTTCCCTTCCTCCCCCAAAGGATTAAGAGCAACAGGCACTGTTTTACAACAGTTTCTGAAGAAGACGTTCCAGTCAGTGGTAGTGGAGATAGGAAAAGTAGCCTTGGGCTGCTCTGTTATAAAGTGCTGCAGGGCTCGTCACTTGTATCCCTTTTATACACATTTGTATGAAGTTACTGAAAGATATTATTCTTTAGCAGAGTCCACTGATGCCTGTTTTATTTCTTAACCCTAGCCCAAACAGGCAATGTGGTAAAGCTGCTATCTAATATTTGGAGAGAAAGGAATGTAAGTTCCTCAAAGTCCTTGTGGACTGGAGCCTTAGTAAATAAATACATTAACATATGATATTCCGTTTGGAATGCTGTTAATTTAAGAAAATGTTATTCAATCAAATTATTAGCGTAGAAGGCAATACAAACTATGCCACTCTGTGTTTTAAATTTATAAGTCTCTGACCTAAACTCAATGTTTGTGGTAAGCATCTGTATTTATCTCAACTATAATCTTTGCTTGTATTTATAATTTATAGTGCCTGTCATTTAATGCATTTTCTGGTAATGTACAGAACTCAAATATTTTTAGAACAATATAAAACTGTGAAAGATATTGCAATCGGTAGGATATTTAAAAAGCTACATGCTTGTTTTTGTTAGTATAAAATAAGAAATCATTATCTTTTCATACAGAATTGTCTTCTGGAGGTAGTAATTCCTTTTCTTTCTTTTTAGGGTGATTTTCCCTGGGATGATAAAGAGTTCCGATATTATTTCATCTCAACTTCTGTTTTCTGGTCTGTGGTAATCTATTACATTATGTTCAGGAATTCTGGAAGAGAAATCACATGGAAAGACTTTGTCAACAATTATCTTTCCAAAGGAGTTGTAAGTAGCTATAGGAAATCATCTTATGAAAGATAGCATCCCTATATAATCAACATGATTAAGCTCACCTCAACACAGATTAACCTAGAAAATCACAGAAATTTAGTCTCGTTTGGGGTAACATTTTATAAGTAAATAAAATAGCTATATAATATCAAGAGTAGTAACCAGAGCTAGTGTTTTCCATGCAGAAGACTCAATCCCTTATGTCCCCTGATACAAAATGATTCTTATCTAAAATCCTAGAAGAACTGATGGCAGTCAGAAAAAAGGACAACTGTAACTCACCTAGTATAACTGAACTGTAAAATATTTAGACATTCCTTACTATTTATCATGAATCTGTTGAAGATTGAAGTTCACAAAATCTGTAACTTTATAGGTTGTCTGTTCTTGATGGAGTGATGGATTGGCTAGCATAAGGCAGTTTCCTGTATTCAGTGGAAACCAGAATCACTGTATGATGGTTCCCCATGTTACAAGACCCAAATACACTAATATTTATATGTGAGTTTCTTAATGAGGTGCTTTAGTTTCTAGAAAGTACTTTAGCTTCTAAATATTATGGGTGTTCTTATTTTTTACTTGTATATTAATAAATGTGTGCCAGAGTTCAGATACTTAACATTGTAATTAGAATAATAACAAGGATGCATATGTTTCAGAAGACAGTATTCTAAAGTTGACACAAGGAACAGTTTTATTGATCCATAAAATGAAGTAGAATATCAGTTAAAGTCATAAAACTAGAACTGGAGGGATCCAGTTTGATTCAGCCATGGAAACCTATTGGCTGATCTGGGGCCACTCTCAATCCAAGCTACTCTACATTATTATTATTGAATTAATACGAAAATGTGCCCATGTAGATTCATTTGAATTTCCAGAGAGAAAAAATAGAATATAAAGATTGCATATCCTTGAGATTTTATTGTATCAGGAAGTGGGTCATTAGCTTGTCTTTTCTACATGATTGTGGCACAGATTCAGATTTAAAGTCTCTAATTTAATTAGCAAGGAGAACAATTTGGAGAAGTTAATAAATCTGGTACTAATACTTTGCTGCCTTTATACAAACAAAAATACAGTATTATATGAACAAGGAATACTGGTAATAATATGTTTCTTTTCTTTTTGATAGGTGGACAAACTAGAAGTAGTGAACAAACGCTTTGTTAGAGTTGTCTTTATTCCAGGAAAATCTCCTATTGATGGGGTAAATTGAATTTATAGTAACCTGCAAACATCAAGGGCTGCAACATTTATACTTATCTGCATTCCTATAGGTTAAATAATGTCCCCCATTATGTAGCATTATGGCAAATGTCTATGTCTTCATATACAATTGGCAAAAACTATTGCCCGTGGGCAGAAATGTTGTTTCTTTTTGCTGCACTTTAAGAAATTTATGTTGTTAATTTTTATCTGTTAATCATCTCAGTCATAATATTTTCTTTCTAATCATCCAAACCATAACTCATAAGGTCATTTTCTATTCTATCTATTTTCTGTTCCATAATGGAATCCTTTTCTGAAATTAAGTGTTATTATTTGTCTAAAATTACTTTAAGTAGTAAAACTAAACTGCTACCATTTTGGTCTGTTTACAGCAATTTCTTTGGTTTAATATTGGGAGTGTGGATACATTTGAGCGGAACTTGGAAACTGCCCAACAGGAGATGGGCATAGAAGGAGAGAACAAATTGCCAGTACTATATACTGCAGAAAGTGATGGGTAAGCATTTTAAATATAGAGATTTTAATTTTGCATTATAATTTACCTTTAAAAATCACTAGAAGGCAGTATTAAACAATTCTTCTAAAGGGCTATTGAGACTAAGGCTGAAATTTTTGAAGAAAATTATAAATAAAGATTCATTTTTGCAAGAGCAGCTGCTTTTATAAGATTTTGAATAATTTTGTCATTAAAGCCTTTGTTGGTTTCTCGGAACTAAAAGCAAAGATGACCTTCAAATACCGGTTTTTGAGCAGTTGCTGCTAAGTTTTTTCAGTATTTTGGGAAACAATTTTTTAAGCTATCCCCCTTCCCATCAAGTCTCCTGGAGTTCATGACAGACCTGGCACCAAGTGATAGCAGAACACGAGGTGGCAGTTCTTCCACTTAGACCTGTTTGCAATAAGTTAAAGGAGTGCTAAAAGTCTGAAAAATAAATCCAGTATTCTTTTTAGGACATAGATGGTGTGTTTCTAAACATTTTAAAGAAGGGAATAGATATTCTGCTGATGTAAATATTAGCCTTTCTATTAAGTTTAGAAGATTCCTAACATAATAAATACACACATTGCCATGTATTTTCCATGCATTGAGTTTGACAAGTTGCTTTAATATTTTGACTAGACCATCCATGCTTTATACCAACTTTCATTTTTTATCCTTTTTTTTTAGTTCATTTCTGCTGAATATGTTGCCAACAGTCCTTATAATTGGCTTTTTGTTATATTCAATAAGAAGAGGAGCAGCTGGATTAGGCCGAGGAGGCCGGGGAATGGGTGGACTCTTCAGTGTTGGTGAAACAACTGCTAAAGTCCTAAAAGATGAAATAGATGTGAAGTTCAAAGATGTAGCTGGCTGTGAGGAGGCTAAATTAGAGATAATGGAGTTTGTTAACTTTCTGAAAAACCCAAAGCAGTATCAAGATCTTGGAGCAAAGATCCCAAAGGTACTAATTCTCAAGGGTATTGATTGACTTAGAGCTAGAAATACCTAGAAATTTCTTTGGTGTGTAATAGTAATTTCAAACTTAGTCACCGTTTATGATCTTCCTACCTTCTATTTAAGTTAGTTTATTTTAATTATCTGCACAAAAAAGAAAAATGTGTTTATTGATTTATGGATTGTAAAGCACTCATTGTTGATGTTACTGAATTAACTCAATCCTATTATTTCCTTTTAGATTAAAAAAAAGAATTTTTTTAATATAAATAAACCTCAACAAATTGTGGTTGCAAGTTTTTTTTTTTTAAATAATAAACATGTTCATGCTGCTCTGTGCATGTTGGGAGCTATAATCTAAAGACTTCCTTGCAAGGTAATATATGTTAGCTTCAACTCAACAGTAGGAAATATGTGCCCTGTATTGACATAAGAGAGGGACAAGGTGGCTCAGGGGCTAGGACGTTGAGCTTGTCGATCGAAAGGTCGGCAGTTCGGCGGTTCAAATCCCTAGTGCTGCCGTGTAACGGGCTGAGCTCCCGTTACTTGTCCCAGCTTCTGCCAACCTAGCAGTTTTGAAAGCAGGTAAAAATGCAAGTAGAAAAAATAGGGACCACTTTGGTGGGAAGGTAACAGCGTTCCGTGCGCCTTTGGCATTGAGTCATGCCGGCCACATGACCACGGAGACGTCTTCGGACAGCGCTGGCTCTTCGGCTTTGAAACGGAGATGAGCACCGCCCCCTAGAATCGGCAACAACTAGCACGTATGTGCGAGGGGAACCTTTACCTTTACCTTTTTATTGACATAAGATCTTATAATTTGGATTGAGCTTCTTAAATATTTCACATTTCCTCTGATTGAAACCCTGTGCTGAATTTTGCTAGCATTATGACAAAAATGAATGGTGATGTCTCTTACTTTCTGTGTGTGTCTGTGTGTGTATGTGGTTTAATCATGCTTAACTTTTATTCCCTACCTTTTCTTAGGGTGCTATTCTGACTGGACCCCCAGGCACTGGAAAAACTCTACTAGCAAAAGCAACAGCTGGGAAGCCAACGTTCCTTTTATTACAGTCAATGGGTCTGAATTCTTAGAGATGTTTGTTGGTGTGGGTCCTGCTAGGGTAAGCCCATGACTTTGCTCTTTTATTGCAGTGTCATTGATTAAAAGGATATATAGTTAACACTGAAAGCCTAAAAACATAATAATACTCTGTACTTTATTTATTATCCAGATTACAGTTCTTTTTCAAATTATAGGTGTCAAAAGTTTTTAATTCAGCCCATTCGATGATATCCCACTCAGTTTCTAAGAAATCTTATTTTGGATGTGCAGTTTTCTGATTGTTTCTTTTAATTAGTAATTATAAGCTTGTTGATATACTGTATACTCTAAACAAGAAGGCTAGAGATGCATATGGGCTAGGTGCAGAAGGAATGTGATGCTTGGAAGAACAGCATTTGGCTGGTTGAGATATCTAAGAAAGAACACTTAGGGAAAGTTATATTGATACCTTATAGAAAACCATCTCAATGCAATTCATAAAATACACATACAAAATAATAAATTAAAGATAATATAAAATCAGATAACATAAGATAGGGGTCAGAAATAAGACTAGTAACAAGAACAGTTCATCTGTTGTATGCACAGGGAGCCCAAGTGAAGTGACACATCTTCATTAGGTGCCTACATGATCAGCTGGGAAAAGTTTCAAGCTGCCGCCGCCTGACTAGTTCCTGAGAACTGATTGAAAACCTTGGATTTCAGGATAGACCTGTTTCAGCCAGACTGTTTGAGCGCAAAACAGCTGCTTGGCAGAAGGAGTTTGTCCAACGTGGGCCATATCAATCTGGCAGGAAGCTCTTTCACTCTCAAAAGAGGCTGGCTGAAAAGGTCCTTCTCTGGTATCGGATTGGGGAGAATGCCTACACTGGGTGGGCTAAGCCAACTTGAATCCCAAAGATCCAATCTTTTGTCTGCCTGCCCAGTGAAGGAGTTCGCACCTTCACTGGGCAAGCTATATGGAAAGATCCTAGCCCTGTTCAGTTCACCCAGTGAAGAAGTTCAGTGAAGGAGCAAAAGAGTTGCCTGTCATCCTCCAATGCACTGCAACTACAGAGCAGAGATTGCAGTCATTGAGAAAGCTGTCATGTGGGTGTCTCGCTTAATGACTGTAACAATATACAACCGAATTTCCAGGCTCAGTTTTGGTTGTTAAATGAGGACTACTGTAGGAACCTTATAAAATTTAGGAGACACAGTCTCCTAAATTTCCAGTGTTCCAGTGTGCAGGGATCACCAGAGAGAAATCCTATCATGATCTATCACAAAATTATCCTCTTAAGATTCTAGCATCGAAATTATCCTCTTAAGATTCTAGCACAGTCAACAATTTCAGATTACATTGTGTAAGCAAAACCTTGACTCCAAGGTGGTAGCTGCAGCATTTGCTTTAATAATATTGTTCAGAGATGGATTATAAAAATCTGTGTGATAGTAATCAGGTTTTTCCCAAAAATACTCTTTCAATTAATTCCCGTATGACTGAAGATTTTTTTAAAGAAAAATATTATTTGTTGGTTCCTTGAACAATTTTTGGGGAGTATAATTTGTATTAACTAATTATGGTAGGTCTTGAAATTTCAGTGATTCACTAACATCTCCAATTTTAGCAAGATTTCATGCATACAATTGTTCTTTTACCTGCTAATTATGCAGTATTGCAGCAGCCTTAGGTAAGATAAACATGACTATATGGTTGCATTTTTTTAAACAGCATATGGACAGGATTATGAATAAAATAATTTAGATTCTAGAGTTCTGTGTGAAACAAAAAATACTTTATTTCAAAACCCACAGACATTTGTTCTGTGATTTGGCTGAAACAAAATGTTGAATGATTCTGTGAAGTAAGTAGGACATGGGACCGCAGTCTTCCTGTCTTCCTTCAGCAGCTCCTAGCACTATATATCCCCTTCTTGGAATCCTATATATTATTCATAAAATAGTTCCACCTTCCATATTGTATCCGTTCCTGCCAGTTCACCAAGATTCCTTCTGGAACCAACCATCTAAAACTCACTCCTCTTTTAATCAAACATTTTGTCAGGAACTGGTATTCTTTTCTTAAGTCTCTAACGCTTGGAACTTGTTTCAACGTCACTATCACTCTACCTTTGTGTTTTATCGCCATATTTCTCATAAGCTGCAAAATCTCTGTTCTCAATGTTTTCTTGGTAAATCTATCTATGTCTCTACGCAAATTATTTCTCATTGCATATCTTGTATGTACTTTGAAAATCTCATCAATCCCATTTAATATCTTTTCTATACTCTCTTCCATTGCTTCCGCTAATATCACCACAATCTTTTCGGGTAGATTCTCTCCTTTTTTTTTCTTTAATATTTTGGAATCTTAGATAATAATCAGCCTTGTCCATTTCCAATGATATAATTGTCTTTTCCTGATTTTTGTCTGTTGTAAGTCTATAATCTATCTCTTCCACTTTTTTCTCTGTTGATTCTGCTTTCTCTTCCACGATCTTCGGTCGTTCATTTTTCCCGATCATCTCTTTGACTTCTACTTCGTTTATTCATTCCTTAAGATCTTCATGCATTGCCTGTAACATATTTTTTAATTCAATATTAGCTTTCTCTTGTTGTGTTGTAGTATCTACTACCTTTTGTGCTGTGGAGTTAGATGTTGTTATTGATGGTGATGATAAATGTACTGTTATTTTCATCTTGTTCTTCATTTTCAAACCACAAAATTTATAATCCAAATATCAAATCCAAGCGAGGGAGAGGAGGCACGTCTTGTTGAGTCCATTTGGGATGAGTTTGACCCTGTGGCTCCCGAGGACGTCGACAGGTTGTTGGGGGGGCTGCACGGCACGACATGTTTACTGGACCCGTGCCCTTCCTGGCTGGTACTGGCCACTCAGGCGGTGACACGAGGCTGGCTCCAGAGGATTATCAACGCTTCTTTATTGGAAGGGGTTTTCCCTGCCGCCTTGAAAGAGGCGGTGGTGAGACCCCTCCTTAAGAAGCCCTCCTGACCCAGCTATTTTGGGTAATTATCGCCCAGTTCCAACCTTCGCTTTGTTGCGAAGGTTGTAGAGAGTGCCGTGGCGACAGCTACCCCAATACCTGGATGAAGATGTCTATCTAGTTCCGCTCCAGTCCGGCTTCCGACGCGGATACAGCACGGAGACAGCTTTGGTCGCATTGGTGGATGATCTCTGGAGGGCCAGGGACAGGGGTTATTCCTCTGCCCTGGTCTTATTAGACCTCTCGGCGGCGTTCGATACCATCGACCATGGTATCTGCTGCGCCGGCTGGGGATTGGGAGTGGAGGCACCGATATCGGTGGTTCTCCTCCTATCTCTCCGACCGGACGCAGACGGTGTTGACGGGGGCAGAGGTCGACCGCGAGGGCCTCACTTGTGGGGTCCCGCAGGGTCGATTCTCTCGCCTGTTGTTCAACATCTACATGAAGCCGCTGGGTGAGATCATCAGTGGTTTCGGGTGAGATACCAGCAGTACGCTGATGATACTCAGCTGTATTTTCCACCCCGGCCACCCCAATGAAGTTGTTGAAGTGCTGTCCCGTGTTTGGAAGCCGACGGGTCTGGATGGGGAGAAACAGGCTCAAGCTTAATCCTCCAAGACGGAGTGGCTGTGGATGCCGGCATCCCGATTCAGTCAGCTGCAGCCGCAGCTGGCTGTCGGAGGCGCAGTTATTGGCCCCAAAGGATAGGGTGCGCAACTTAGGCGCCCTCCTGGATGATCGGCTGTCGCTTGAAGATCATTTGACGGCCGTCTCCAGGAGGGCCTTCACCAGGTTCGCCTGGTCCGCAGTTGCGCCTTCCTTGATCGGGATGCCTTATGCACAGTCACTCATGCCCTCGTTACCTCTCGCTGGATTACTGTAATGCTCTCTACATGGGGCTCCCTTGAAGTGCACTCGGAGGCTTCAGTTAGTCCAGAATGCAGCTGCGCTGGTGATAGAGGAGCTACCGTAGCTCCCATGTAACACCGCTCCTGCGCAGACTGCACTGGCTGCCTGTGGCCTTCGAGTGCACTTTAAGGTGTTGGTTACGACCTTTAAAGCGCCCATGGCTTAGGACCTGGGTACTTACGGGACCGCCTGCTGCTACCACATGCCTCCCACCGACCCGCACGCTCCCATAGAGAGGGACTTCTCAGGGTGCCGTCCGCCAAACAATGTCGGCTGGCGGCCCCAGGAAGGGCCTTCTGTGGGGCTCCCACTCTGGAACGAGCTTCCCCTGGTTTACGCCAAATACCTGACCTTCGGACATTTCGTCGCGAACTGAAGACCCATCTTTTATTCGCTGGGCTGGCTTAATTGGATTTTAAAAGGAATTTTACCAATTTTAAATGGGGTTTTAATTGATGATGATTTTTAATATCAGGCTAATTTTGAATAAGTTTTTAAGGGTATTTAAATTGTGTATATTTGTATTGTTGTTTTATTTTGCCTGTACACCGCCCTGAGTCCTTCGGGAGAAGGGCGGTATAAAATCAAATTAAATAAATAAAATAATAAACATGTTCATGCTGCTCTGTGCATGTTGGGAGCTATAATCTAAAGACTTCCTTGCAAGGTAATATATGTTAGCTTCAACTCAACAGTAGGAAATATGTGCCCTGTATTGACATAAGAGAGGGACAAGGTGGCTCAGGGGCTAGGACGTTGAGCTTGTCGATCGAAAGGTTGGCAGTTCGGCGGTTCAAATCCCTAGTGCTGCCGTGTAACGGGGTGAGCTCCCGTTACTTGTCCCAGCTTCTGCCAACCTAGCAGTTTTGAAAGCAGGTAAAAATGCAAGTAGAAAAAATAGGGACCACTTTGGTGGGAAGGTAACAGCGTTCCGTGCGCCTTTGGCATTGAGTCATGCCGGCCACATGACCACGGAGACGTCTTCAGACAGCGCTGGCTCTTCGGCTTTGAAACGGAGATGAGCACCGCCCCCTAGAATCGGCAACAACTAGCACGTATGTGCGAGGGGAACCTTTACCTTTACCTTTTTATTGACATAAGATCTTATAATTTGGATTGAGCTTCTTAAATATTTCACATTTCCTCTGATTGAAACCCTGTGCTGAATTTTGCTAGCATTATGACAAAAATGAATGGTGATGTCTCTTACTTTCTGTGTGTGTCTGTGTGTGTATGTGGTTTAATCATGCTTAACTTTTATTCCCTACCTTTTCTTAGGGTGCTATTCTGACTGGACCCCCAGGCACTGGAAAAACTCTACTAGCAAAAGCAACAGCTGGGGAAGCCAACGTTCCTTTTATTACAGTCAATGGGTCTGAATTCTTAGAGATGTTTGTTGGTGTGGGTCCTGCTAGGGTAAGCCCATGACTTTGCTCTTTTATTGCAGTGTCATTGATTAAAAGGATATATAGTTAACACTGAAAGCCTAAAAACATAATAATACTCTGTACTTTATTTATTATCCAGATTACAGTTCTTTTTCAAATTATAGGTGTCAAAAGTTTTTAATTCAGCCCATTCGATGATATCCCACTCAGTTTCTAAGAAATCTTATTTTGGATGTGCAGTTTTCTGATTGTTTCTTTTAATTAGTAATTATAACAAGCTTGTTGATATACTGTATACTCTAAACAAGAAGGCTAGAGATGCATATGGGCTAGGTGCAGAAGGAATGTGATGCTTGGAAGAACAGCATTTGGCTGGTTGAGATATCTAAGAAAGAACACTTAGGGAAAGTTATATTGATACCTTATAGAAAACCATCTCAATGCAATTCATAAAATACATACAAAATAATAAATAAATAAATAAATAAATAAATTTAATTGTAATCCACTTTTGTTATCTTGAAATGATCCACTTCCATTCTGTTCCACCACCAAACAATCAAATTCTGCTTTCAAATTAAATCCAAATTTAAGATCAAAGTCAAAATCAAAATTAAAATTCAATCCAAAATCTTCAGGTTCTTGTTACCTTAATTCACATAAGTTTGAAGGAAATATCTATCTCTATCCTCTATTTATGTACTCTATTTATGCGATATTCAGCACTCGAACTCTTGCGCCTGCGAGGTGTCCCCGCCTCGCAGGAATGGCCCGCCGCACTATCAAGGGCCGGCCTCAATGACGGGTCTTGGGACCCACAGAGGTGGCATGCGAAAAAAAAGAGCCTTTGGGGGTTTTTAGATAGGGTTTTTTTAAGGGGAGGGAGGGTTAGGGCGGGCGTTGGGGGTAGCCCGTCGGGTGGGGAGCCAGTCCTTGCGCGTGCTCGTGACGGTTGTTTAACGGGTTCGGAGGTTAGGGGGGAAGATTGCGTTCCTGCTGGTGAGGGTGGTCTGATTTGCACGGTAAGTGGGAGGGGCAGATATGGCGGAAGGGGGATCATATCGTCCTAGGGGACGCGCGCCGATGTTTGCAGGCGATCGCGCCCGATCCTCGCCCTTTCCTGCTCCCCGGATGGTCAAGACCCTCAGAGCCTGGGCCTTGGCTGATGTTATGCAACGCACGGTCCAGAGTCAATAAGGCCCCTAATATACGATCTTATTCAGGGGCGCCACGGACCTTATAGGCGCACGGAAACCTGGCTGGGCACGGAAGGGGTGTGCCCCTTGTTGAGATGTGCCCGCCGGGTTTCCGTGCATTCCATCAGCCGAGGGCTCAGGGTAGGGGTGGGGGGGTGGCGGTTGTGATTAGAGAGAGTCTAGAGCCGAGGGAGACCACTGTACCTCAGATTGCCGGGTGTGAATCCTCTTGTGAGATGGGGCCATAGGTGTCAGATGGGTTTGCTGATCACGTACCTGGCTCCTTGCTGCGTGTCAGCTGCCCTGCCCGAGCTCCTGGAGGTGCTGGCTGGAGTGGTAGTTGAGACCCCAGACTTTTAGTCATGGGGATTTTAACTTGCCATCTTCCGGCTCGTCATCAACGGCAGCTCGGGAGTTCATGGCTTCCATGACGGCCTTGGATCTGACCCAAGTAGTTGATGGCCCTACTCACATCGGGGGTGGCACTCTGGACCTGGTTTTTGTCTCTGGTCAGTGGTTGAGAGATCTGGACTTAAAGGAAATAGTCATTGAACCTTTGTCATGGTCAGATCACTCTCTTCTTCGCCTGGACTTTCTGACCGCCATTCACCACCGCAGGGAGACGGAGCCGATACATTGGTTCCGTCCCAGGCGCCTGATGGACCCGGAGGGGTTCCGGATGGAGCTTGGGCCATTTCCTGACGGTCTGGCTCACGGCTCGGCTGAGGAACTTGTTATGCCTGGGAACGGGCCGCGGCGGGGCCTTAGACCGTGTCGTGCCTTTGCGGCCTCTGACCCGCGCAGGTCCCAACCGCCCTTGGTTCTCCGAGGAGTTGAGAGGGATGAAGCGCCGGAGAAGACGCCTAGAGAGTTCTTGGAGGTCTAGCCGCTCGAGGCTGATCGGACACTAGTGAAGTCCTATACTAGGGCTTACCTAGTGGCAATGAGGAAGCGAGGCGAGCTACGCCTCCTCCTCATTGCATCGGCAGATAACCGCCCAGCCGCCCTGTTTGGGTGACTCGCTCCCTCTTACATCAGGGGAGCGGGATGACCCGCTGCAGGGACGTGCTGAGGAGTTTAACGTTATCTATACGATAAAATCGCTCAGCTCGGGAGGGCCTAGACCAAGATTGCAGTGACGTGGTGAGACGGCTGAGGGTGGTCTTGGGGACATTTTATGGGATGAGTTTGACCCTGTCGCCCCGAGGACATGGACAGGTTGCTGGGGAGGTTGAATGCCACCACATGTTTATTGGACCTGCCCTCCTGGCTGGTACTGGCCACTCAGGAGGTGACACGAGGCTGGCTCCAGGCTATTACGAGCGCTTCCTTGGTGGAGGGAGTCTTTCCGACCGCCTTGAAAGAGGCGGTGGTGAGACCCTCCTCAAGAAGCCTTCCTGGACCCGGCTGTTTTAGGTAATTATCGTCCGTCTCCAACCTTCCTTCGTGGCGAAGGTTGTAGAGAGTATGGTGGCATATCAGTTTCCCTTGCACCTGGATGAAACTGTCTATCTAGACCTGCTCCAGTCTGGCTTCCGCCCGGTTACAGCACTGAGACGGCTTTGGTCGCGTTGGTGGATGATCTCTGAGGGCCAGGGATAGAGGATGCTCCTCTGCCCTGGTCCTATTAGACCTCTCAGCGGCTTTTGATACCATCGACCATGGTATCCTGCTGCGCCCGTTGGAGGGATTGTGAGTGGGAGGCACCGTTTATCGGTGGTTCTCCTCCTATCTCTCCGATCGGTCGCAGACGGTGTTGACAGGGGGGCAGAGGTCGGCTCCGAGACACCTCACTTGTGGGGTGCCGCAGGGGTCGATCCTCTCGCCCCTTCTGTTCAACATCTATATGAAGCCGCTGGGTGAGATCATCAGTGGCTTCGGTGTGAGGTACCAGCTGTACGCTGATGACACCCAGCTGTACTTTTCCACACCGGGCCACCCCAACGGTTATCAAGTGTTGTCCCGGTGCTTGGAAGCCGTACGGGTCTGGATGGGGAGAAACAGGCCCAGGCCCAATCCCTCCAAGACAGAGTGGCTGTGGATGCCGGCATCTCGGTACAGTCAGCTGAGTCCTCGGCTGACTGTCGGGGGCGAGTCATTGGCCCCGATGGAACGGGTGCGCAACCTGGGCGTCCTCCTGGATGAACGGCTGTCTTTGAAGATCACTTGACGGCCGCCTCCAGGAGAGCTTTTACCAGGTTCGCCTGGTGCGCCAGTTGCGCCTTTCTAGACCGGGATGCCCTGTGCACGGTCACCACGCCTCGTGACGCCTCGCCTGGATTACTGCAATGCTCTCACATGGGGCTCCCTTGAAGGGCATCCGAGGCTTCAGTTAGTCCAGAATGCAGCTGCGCTGGTGATAGAGGGAGCCCTCGTGGCTCCTGTGACACCTATCCTGCGCAGACTGCACTGGCTGCCTGTGGCCTTCCGGTGCGCTTCAAGGTTTTGGTGAACATCTTCAAAGCGCCCATGGCATAGGGCCGGGTTACTTACGGGACCGCCTACTGCTACCGGATACCTCTCACCGACCCGTGCGCTCTCACAGAGAGGGACTCCTCAGGGGGCCGTCAGCGAGACAGTGTCGCCTGGCGACACCCAGGGAAGGGCCTTCTGTGGGGCTCCCACCCTCTGGAACGAACTCCCCCCAGGACTTCGTCAACTTCCGGACCTCCGAACCTTCCGTCGCGAGCTTAAAACACATTTATTCATCTGCGCAGGACTGGATTAGTTTTTAAATTCGTGGGTTTTTAAGGGGTTTTAAATGGGTTTTTAATGGGTTTTTAATGGGTTTTATTATTTGCTAAATTTTAATTATGCCAAATTGAATAAGTTTTTTAGTGGTATTTTAATAGTATTTATTTTGTAATAGTACTGTTTATTTTATCTGCCTGTAAACCGCCCTGAGTCCTTCGGGAGAAGGGCGGTATAAAAATTTAAATAATAAATAAATAAATAAATAAAAATAGAAAAGGAGCAAAAAGAAAAGTATCCCACAAAAACAAAAGGAGAAAAAACGTCTGCCCGAGGTAAAAAAGGAAAAGCAAAAAACAAAAATTTAAAAGGAGAAAGGAAAAAAAGGGAATTAAAAAATATATCCAAAATTTAATTTCAAAATTTCCAAATGTCAAAAGAAATCAAAAAATCCAAAATTATAGATCCAGAAAATAGATGGAAAGCAATTGGATATTTAGTCTATTATACAGCTCTTTTTCTTTTTCTTTCCTCCACCAAGTCACAAGACTATTATTATCAGAACTCTATTGCCAGGTTTAAAAACATTGTCCAAGGTCATTCCATTTCATATCATCTTCTTTATTCTTCTCTCAGTTAATTTTCCAATAGTTCCGCTTACACCACTAGATGGCACTGCAGTTTATTCCCCCTCATAAGTAAAATCAATCCAATTCAGACCTTTCCAATATAAATCTCAAGATTTTAAAGTTCATATGTATTTTAGTTTTGGCAAAAAGCCACTCTGCCCAATCTGCTTTTTATTTTTCAAATCCGTTTTCAAACTTCTTTAAAATTATTTTTATTTTATGGCCACTGCTTTTTCGCCACTGTTGGTCGGAAATGGGAAGGCAGCCTTACATCCACTCCTTCCCCTTTCCACTTTCGCCGCTCTTCTTCAGTTATAACTTTTAAAAACCAGGGAGTAAAATAAAAATAGGAATGTTGTTTTCAAGATAATAAATTCAATCTCATCCAGACGATCCACCTCGCTTTCTTCTTCTTTTTTTCTGTGTGGCTGCCCCAGCTTTGAAACAGCTTCCAATGGCTGTCCTTCCAATTGCTGGGTCGGAGGCTATTCGCCAGTGCTTCAGGGAATTTTCGGTTTTCCTGTTCACACTAGCCCATGCCTCCATTCTTCACTGTCCCTACGAGACAGCTACAATTGTCTGTGGACCCCCAAAACGGCTGGAATATCGACGCTTCTCTGGAGCCCCGAAGTTTGCCGTGATGGTGGCCACGTCCCCTCTCCTAGCACTATATATCCCATCTGTCTCTGTGCATCTTCCCAGCATCTTCTGCCCATGTTCTCAGTATGGCATAGTGTACCAGACAAATACAACAGCATCCTTGATTTTTCCCCCATCTCTCCCCACCACCACCTAAGTTCTGCATTAATGTTTCAAGCCATATTCAGAACAAAACAGACTTGAAATACCACTAAAAAAGTTTATGCACAAGTTTGCATATCCTTATTAGATATTATTACCTTTTTTACTTAACTTTATTTCTAATAAGGAGTCAGATGTAAACATAAAATAAATAAGAGTACATTTAAAGCAACTTTATGGTTGGGATTGAATCCAGATTTGAAGATAAATAGAGGAAATTTATTAGGATTTGATTCCAATGTAGAATTTAAAAAAATGGTGAACTTTGTACTTTGAATTCTTTGTTTCATTAACGTACAAATTTTGAAATCTCACTTCAAAACAAGCTATACTGGATTCTTTATTTATAGCCAATGAAATATATTATATTTACCTGTATGGATAAATAATAGGTAAATATAATAAAAGTGAGTAAGGTTATGGATTTACTATCTAAATACAGTATGTATGCTTCTTTCATAGTTTTCTTAAATAATGGAATAGTATAGCATTCTGTTTCTTGTGAAATAAGCTGAATAAAGAATAGTGTTGATTCATCTATTTGTTTATCAATGTTGGAAATGTACTAACTGCATCATGAATGCAGAATTGCATAATCAATAAGAAATGTGGGAGAAGCAATTTAGTACTAATTTTTTGAAGAGATTTAGGCAGTTCCGGTATTTTTTCCCCTTCAGTTCTGATTAAAGTAACATTTTATTGCATTGTCTAGCAAAAGAGCATGGATTGAAACATAGTACTTACTATGTTTGCTGAAGTTTCATGGTTTATAAGCACTGATATATATAGCCTTTCATATTATCTGGATAAACAGGGCATACTTATAATTGAAATGATCTGGCTCTAGCAGATGGAATTTGGATCAACCCTTATTCATTTTAGATCCAGCTCTTCTATATATTTGGCTCTCAAACAACAAAATACTTTTATGTTTAAATTTAAATTTAAACTAAACATAAAATGTATGTTTGATGCATTTTAAAACTTCTTACAATTTGCACAAAACACATTTTACATCTAGCTTATTGGCTACAATACAGTCTTCCTGATTTCATGACTTTGCTGTAACTTTCTGTTGAATAAAAAACAAGGGGTGGAACTAAATCATTGAAAATACTTTCTGTTCTCTTGCAAAGGTTCGTGATTTATTTGTTCTGGCTCGTAAAAATGCACCTTGCATTCTCTTCATTGATGAAATAGATGCAGTGGGAAGAAAGAGAGGAAGGAGTAACTTTGGAGGGCAAAGTGAACAAGAAAATACACTCAATCAACTCCTAGTAGAAATGGATGGTAACTATTTAAATTTTGTAGTAATTCTGGTACATCTTACTACTTAGGTATTAAAATAAAACTACATTCTTAAAGAGATAAAATGGAAATAAATTCTATTGCTTCCATGTAACTTATTTTTGAGAGTTGGAAAACAAATGCAGTAAAGAGTAAAAAAAATTCAGGAATCTTTGTTGAAGCACAGTTCCCACAATTTCGGTTTAATATAGCTTAAATGCATTTTTGCTTCTTTAAGGCTTTTCTGAATAATCAAGAGTCAAAACATAATTTATTGGTCTATTTTGGAAAATAATGTATTTGCAATAATCAATAACTACTAAACATTCATTCACAGGTTTTAACACCACAACAAACGTTGTCGTCTTGGCAGGCACAAACAGACCAGATATCCTGGATCCTGCACTTCTGAGGCCAGGTCGTTTTGATAGACAGATCTTCATTGGTAAGCTGTTCCCTATATTGGCCTTGTAAAAATATTAAACAATATTAAGCAGAGAGGAAATGAAATGGAATTCTTATTTTTCCTGGAGCATCTTAGCAAACTTAATTTATGAAATTGCTTATTATCTAAAATATTCTCAAATTGGATACTCTTTGTACATGGAATGTGAGAGAAATGGAGTAATTAGGGACTACTCATTGGCTTTTATAAAAAGTATACACAAGTTTGAAATATTTGTAAAAAATGCATTTTTAAAGTATTTTTTAAACTTTCTAAGGGCCACCGGATATAAAGGGAAGAGCATCTATTTTCAAAGTTCACCTTAGACCTCTTAAGTTGGATACTACCTTGAATAAAGATAATTTAGCACGGAAACTTGCATCACTAACCCCTGGATTTTCAGGTAGGTAATCCTATGTAATAAATAATGCATTGTTAATACATTGCATAATAAATTTACTGAATTTAAAGACTTTTCTTTTAGTCTTCCTGATGTTACATGCCAAGATTATTTTGAATGGCATAGTGACCCTCAAAGGAAAAAAGTGAATAACAAAATAATGTCAGCCTTGAGCATACTGAACATAGATTTCTGGAGCTTGGTAAATAATTTTTCTTTTAGCTTAGGTTTCAATTATTTAGGTATACAGAATGGATTTTTTATTAGCATATTAGCTATTTGCCCTGATTCTGAACAAATAATCTTTAATTGACTCAAAATTTATTTGGAGTTTGATTTTTCCAGGACTAGCATTTATTTTGGTGGAATATTAGCCATTGAGATATAAAATTTCAAAATATCCTCCTTGTGGTAAATGATAAAAAAATAGCCTGGAGTTATGTGTCTCTTATCCCTTATTTTCTTTAGGTGCAGATATAGCTAATGTATGCAATGAAGCTGCCTTAATTGCTGCAAGACATCTTGCAGATGCGATCAGTCAAAAGCATTTTGAGCAAGCGATTGAAAGAGTGATAGGAGGTGAGGAGCTCATACATTATCTGTGCGGTTATCAAATGGTTCTTTTATTCATGTTCTAATGTTGCTTGTTTGGCAAATAACTTTCATTAATATATGGACAGTGCTAGGCTTTATACAACACACTGATGCCTTGAGCATCTGTGCAGTGTCCATAGAATAATTTACAGGGATGGAAGATGGAATTAAAAACTTAGAAGGAATGACAAAATCATGACAGTCAAACTTTTGATTGTCAAATGGCATTTTGCTCTTCTAATGCAGTAAGATCCCCTTTTTCATTAGATACCCCCAATGAAAGTTACAACCCAGGGGCAGGGGGAGTTTTAAACAGATGAGACAGGTGCTTTAAGCATTTGTAAGGTTTAAGGCCTCTGTTTTGCCCATTTATCTGTAAACCTTAAACTGCAAAAACAACAACAACCCAGTCTTATTTATTTAACCCCACTCAGGGCGCTTTGCTTTTGCTGGTACTCTCTATTTTTGGCACCCCTGCTATGAAGCAACAGTGATATTTTGCTTCTGACTTGAAAATAGTATGTAAGAGCCAATGTGTTTTCTGCCTTAAAATATTTTTTCTTCTTCCTCTCTTGTGGTAATTCCTTACTCATGCAGAGGGAGAACAGAAAAATATCCATTAGTTTCATGTTTTCTTGTTAGTCACTCATTGGCATAGCAGCTGAGAAATATGCTTCATAGAAATTGATGCACTGATTGAAAACTTATTTATTTAACCAATCAAAGGCCTGGAAAAGAAAACACAAGTGTTGCAACCAGAAGAAAAAAAAACAGTTGCCTATCATGAAGCTGGCCATGCAGTTGCTGGATGGTTTCTGGAACATGCTGATCCACTTCTGAAGGTATGTTGACTTCTAGCACAGAGATTCTTTTGAAGAATTGCTTCTCAGTTGAGATAAATTATAGGCGAGCCTTTTATATATCTCCTTGGCATCCCCCTTTGCAGCGCAGGTTTTCAAACCAGGATGCCTTGAATTAATCCTCTGTCACTGATGATGTTACCTAGTTTGGGTAATGAAATGTTTGCAAGAAAACAAGCAAGCTCAGAGAGCACCAAGGAGCTCTAATTAATCCTCTGTTTATTTCATATAGAATGGAAGATTATTAAATCAACTTTAACCATCTTTGAATTCAAAAGTCAAGTTGCTTGTTTGTCTGTTGGTTTGTTTGTTATAAAAATACTTTTATTTTTCTTCTGACACAAGGTATCTATTATTCCTCGTGGAAAAGGACTGGGCTATGCTCAGTATCTGCCAAAAGAACAGTATCTGTACACCAAAGAGCAACTTCTGGACAGAATGTGTATGACTTTGGGAGGACGTGTGTCAGAACAAATCTTCTTTGGAAGAATCACAACAGGGGCACAAGATGACCTAAAGAAAGTTACTCAGAGTGCATATGCTCAGGTCTGTATTTTTACTTGGTGTTTTCACCACCTTTGTAGAAATCTTGCCTGGCAAGAATATTGTTGGTACATGCTATTTCTTCTTAATATCTTCTGACAATACCACAGTTTCTCTCAAAGATTCATCTGAAATCTGCTAAATGCAGGCTGAAAAAGAGTTTGCTTTCTTCCCAAAATTCTGTTTCTTCTTGTAAAAATTAAAAATCCGATTTTATCATCTAGCTTTGTCTAAAAGTACTATATAATTTTGATTAGCATCTCCCAATTAAATGGCTTTTAGACTACTGACAATACCAGCAGTCAGGGGAATTAGAGACATATGCTGAAATGCTCGGATCTTCTCATAGCAGCTTAGATTGGGCCTGTCTTATTGCTAAACAGAACTTTCCTGGATAGCCATTAAGCATGTGCCTCATCCCCTTTACAGGCTCTATTGGGTGAAATCCAGGAAGAGCCTCTTCTGAAGCAGCTCTCTGAGAACATAGGAATGAATGGGAACTGCTGCACAGGTGTGTGTATTGCATTCTTGAGCAGGTTCCATACATTTCAGTGATGTAACATCAGCATTATACTTTCTACTGCCTGTATGATTGACTTCATAACTAAATAATTATGGAATCCCTAATTTCTACTGAATACGTCTGTTACGAAATTTGATGCAATTAGCTTAAATATTTTATTTTAATAGATCTGTATAAGTTTCATTCTAACTATTAAATTGCAATGATTTAATAATAATATTTCAGTAGAATGACTGGTATCCATATTTAAAACACCACATTCCTTTGGAATATAAGAAAAACCATTATGGCTCAGGTGAAGGTTATCTAATTTGGTATTCCACATCACAAATGGTTCATACAGGACATTATAGAAGCAAAGGGTAAGAGTAATAGCTCTCCAACTGTTACTCCCTAACAACTAATATTTAAAGTATCCTGCAGATTGTTTTAGCGGGTACAATAGAATGATCAGGTCTATTGATAGTGATGTAATCCATGAATTTCTCTAGTGATTTCTCAAGCTATTTAAATTGGTGTCTGTCATAATATCTAATGGTAGTAAATTCATTAATTCACATACTGTTTGTGAAGCAGTATTTAAACTGATCTTGAATCTTCTGATATATATAGTGCCGGAGAATGTTCATTAGTACTAATATTGTGAAATAGAAAGAAAAATCCACATTTGATGCAACACATAATTTTACTCAGGTAGTCCTCAATTTACAGACCCAAAAAAAGAGGACTTGTGGCTCGGATCCAAAGTTCTAATGGTGAACTTCCTCCATGGTCACATTATGGAATTTTGTGTGCTTGGCAACACAGCTGCATCTGTGGCCATTTGCAGCCATACAGATCATATGTTTGTCTTTTATAATAGTTTTTCTAAAACCCAGCACTTTTTTTTTTATTTGCATTTATATCCCGCCCTTCTCCAAAGACTCAGATAAGATAAGAAGATAAGAAAAGAATAAAAGAATAAAAGGAACAATAGGTGGGACAATGTAGCAGGCATAGAATGTTTTTTGTGCCAGAACTGAGGAGCTGTAATTATAACAAGGAGCCTTAGTCACTTGATGGGCCAATGAAGCTAGCTGCATATATCAATTCAAGGTGGGAATAATGAACATCAGCCCTGGAAGCCTGTTTTTATTTTTTTTCTGTCAAGTGGCAAATGGTGGTCTTTGTTTCTTTTTTCCTCCACTCTGAAGCCAGGGAGATGCAGTAACTCAACAAATGGCCAAGAATTGTTTTGAAAGGCCATATCCCAATCCATCAATTCTGGGAGTTTGCAGTTACTACAGCAGAAGAAACATGAAAAGGGTGAAGCATTGGATAGCTTAGGAAAGAAGCATTTGGCAGAAGGGGGCGTACAAGTACAAGACTTACGGTCTAATGGCACTTAACTGTTGGCCCTCCTGACATCCAGACAGCCTCACCTCTAGAAGAAACTATATGTAGCTCAGGGTTGTTTGTTTGCAGACATTTTATTACCCTACTAGGCAATATCTTCAGTCCTAGAAGATGGTGAGGTTTGCTCTTTGTTTGTATTATAAAAGCTTGGTGGAGGTATTGTTTTTTCCTTGATGAAATTGTTGCTTGATTGTTTGAGTTGGTAGTCCTTGATTAGGACATTGTTCTGCTGGATTGTCTGATATTAATCCTGATCCAGGGGGGTCTTTGATCCCTGCCATTTGGAATGTCTCTTTTAGGGTGTAACATGATTAAGAAAGTGATGCTTTTGCTGATTAAATGAACATTAATTCTGCACTTAAGGGTGCATGAAATCCCTTTGCTCCCAAGCTGCTCAATTCTCAGTGGATCACAGATCAAGAAATTCAATTCCTGTGGCCTCCTGGCTTCATGAAAAGTAGCTTCTCCAGAGTGCAAATGGGCAATCCTTCTTGAGAGATTTTCAAGTCAGAACCTGGCCAGCAATTCCCTAGCAAAGGTTCTCACTGGGACTTCTAATCTGTTCTTGTTCAGAAGCCAACTTCGTATTAACATATTAACAATTATGTTGGTCAGCTTATCAGCTAAGATGTTATCGCCGAAAACAGCTACCCGCTAATATTAGATTCTTGATTAAGTGTTGTAGAAATCGCTTAACTACTCTGCTGTTCAATCCTCAGATTGTTCAGTTTGGAATGAATGAAAAAGTTGGCCAAATTTCATTTGATCTTCCCCGGCAAGGAGACATGGTGTTAGAAAAACCCTACAGTGAAGCAACTGCAAGATTGATAGATGATGAAGTGCGAACACTTATTAACGAAGCTTACAAAAGGACAATAACTCTACTTACTGAAAAAAAGGCTGAGGTAGAAAAGGTATGCATTCTTGTCCTACTTAACGATTCTTACCTGAATAGGTTAAAAGACTGTTGCTGATTTGGGTCCAAACCTGATTTTCTGAGAACATAAGGATTCCTTCTAGTTGATCAAAGAAATGGGAACAATCATTTCTTCCAATTCCTTTTTCCTTTCAAATTCCAGTATTTATTTATTGTTTTATTTATTTTATTTTATTATTTTATTATTTTTTTATTTTATTTATATTGCTGCCTATTTACCCATAATGACTCAAGGCACCTTACAGAATATAAAAACCACATTTAAAAGCTAATAAAAAATTAATGTAATAAAGTCACCCCCCACCTTCCGCCCCAGCGACAGCTAATCACACGAACCATTTAATGGGCTCCATCCCGCTCTGGGTCCCTCAGGCCCGCTGGCAGAACCAGGTCTTCAGTGCCTTCTGGAAGAGAATTAGTGTGGGGCCTATTCTAATCTCTGGGAGAATGATGTTTCATAGAGAGGAACATTATCTGAATTATTATTTAAGAGCGTAGGTATAAGAACAGAAACAAATGAAAATTGCCTACCTCCAATATGAAATTAAGGTAGTGAAGTTTTACTAAGCTCTGTGTATCAGAAAAATCCATATTTATTGAATATATGTTATTTGTTAAAAAGTAATAGTATACAAAAATAATAGCCATAATCACTGACCAAAAGCTTTGACAGCAGCAGAAATGTTATTTCCGGATATCTCATTAGTATAAATGATGGTGTTTTAGTCATAACAGAACAAAAATTATGCATTTCGTCTTTGGAAAGCTTGAAATACAGGGGTAGAGAGATGCAGAGTTCATCCTTCATATTCTTACCTGGAAGTCCTTGTAATAAGTAGTACTGTAATATGCTCAGAACATGTTCAGCAGAGTTTAATGGTTTTAAAAATCTGGAATTTCTTTTATCTATAAGCATTATATTAAGTTTGTGGAGTGAAGAATCAGATGCTGAATTTTCTTATAATACATGTGTGCCTATTGTTTCAGGTGGCTTTAAGGCTCTTAGAGAAAGAGGTTTTGGATAAGAGTGATATGGTTGAAATGCTTGGCCCCCGACCTTTTGCTGAAAAATCTACCTATGAAGAATTTGTTGAAGGCACGGGCAGTTTAGATGAAGATACTTCACTTCCAGAAGGCCTTAAAGACTGGAACAAAGAACGTGAGGAGAAAGAAGAGGCAACAGATGAGGGAACTGCCAGGCAGATCAGAGGACATGTGCCTTTTTAGTGTTGCAGTATGATGGTGTTGTACATAAAAGTGACAACAGTATTATGTTGCACACTGAAAAGTAAAGGGGAAATACTTCAAAAATCTGGTGTCCAAGTATCCTCTGCTTTATGGAAGAAGACTGCCGTGGTTGATGAACTAGAAGGGTGGGTTTTTCCCTCTACAGAGTATTCAGAATCCACAGGAAGTTGTTTCCCAGAATTCCTGATTTTAAAAGTATAGTTCGTAGCACTAATGGGTCTACATTGAATCTCTTCTAGAGTTGCAGCTTTTCAGATCTGTATCACAATTGTGTAACCTGATATATTTAAACTGCCCTAGAATGTACACCTTCCCAGAACACTGGAAAAATTCTTATCTCTTGATCACCTCTACCAAATGTAAGTTGTTAATATCCTGAAACTCTTGGTTTTGATCATAGAGTATTTCCTGGGACCCCACATCGCTTAAATATGTTTGTTTTGTTAAAGCACCATCTACCAATTTAAATTTATTTCTTTACCTTGTTGTCCAATAAAAAGACCCTGCAGGTATTAGTGATCAAACTGGGAACCTGCTGAAGAGCTTATTCATTAGAGATATGGGTCTGTGGCTGCAATGAAGTGTAAAATCTAAATTATATTACTGCAATTTTAATAAAGTGTGGATTTTTTTTCTACATGAGATTGTAAAATATTGAGCATACGAATGTATTTTGTAAATACAGTTTAGAAACGTCAAATAAAATCAGCACACTGGACTGTGCAAACAGGCAGATTCTCTTGGATCCTTGGGCCAGTAATGAGACCATACAACCAGTTGCTAGATTTCTAATAACTACAAAAATGTAGACATGAAAAATTACATGGTAACTTTTTGAAGGAGACTAGTGGTCCCAGAGACATGCTGATAAAGTGTGGCTGTGAGATGAGAAAAATAAGAATTCACCATGTACCATCTACCTTAGTAAATTGACATGAAAAATATCATCAAGTACCATAGTCTGCTCTATACTGTTATCCAGATATTAAGTAAAATCATCATATGAGCTCACACACACATGTACATGATACTGATCTTCTCTGTTCAGAACCAGAGATAGATTGCACAGGCAAGAAAGGATGGATGGACCACTCATTAGCAAAGAGTATGTAAGACTAAGAAACTGGAGTTCCTGTTATAGATTAGTAATTAGAACAGAAAGCAAACTGAACAGCTGACAATGAAAAAAAAGGGAACCTCTGCTAACACAGATCCTTTAACTTGCTTATAAATTTCCTGGTATTAAGCAGAAAGAAGGTATGACTACTACTGCTGCAAAAGTGTCTAGGTCGGTAAAAAGAGAATAGTGTTCCCACATCATCAAACTAAAAAGCAACGAATGGTAGAAGCAACTATCAAAGGAAGAACATTGGGGCAAAATCTGTAGCTTCATAGTACATTATGAACTTCCTGTGACAAAACAAAGATAGTAAGATTGTGGAAAATAGATCCATGAAAAATCCAGTTCACTTTGTGGCTGCACTAAAAAAAAAGTCACGTTTGGAGATCTTCAAAGAAGATATTAAAAATTCAACTGTTAAATGGCACATCATCTGGATTGTGACGAGCTAGCACAAGAATCAAGGATTGAAAAGGCTAGATAGCTATTGAAAGATTTGAGAGAATCCAGCCTTCATCCTATGAATCATTAGGTTCCTGTAGTAGCCATTTTATATGCATACACTTGGAGATACAGCTTTGCAGCCTGGAATGAAGTTCAGCTGGAAAGTGGTTTGTTTCACTTGAGTGTCATACTATCTAATCCAAAATGTCCCAAGTCAGCATAGGACAGGCATAGCATTTAGAAAAATCTAATGTGGCAGATGGTGAAGTAGACTGGAATTCTTATGGAATGTGCTGACATCTATTCAGACAACCTGTCTGATCCATCCACATGATGAGGATTACCCAAGAGAATGACTGGTGCCGTGCTTGATAGCACTACAAAAGAGGTAGGTGGGGCTAAAGGCAAAGTTGCTGGAGCTAGAAAGCATGTGAATTAATTTACATTTCAGTGTAACAAAATTACATTTAGTGTAACATGGAATGTTTTTAATGCTTTCTATCACATGTAAAGTGGAAAATCAGTAACTGAAAGAATTCTGGGAATTAGGTAGGGTACATGTGGACCTGCAGCCTCAGAATACACCTTCTTTGTATCATAAAATTTAAGGCTTCAGCTTCCAAAAGAATCATCCACTTCCTCAGAGGTTACTTTTTTAAAGATTCCAAGACACCAGTGTTGAAGCATTAATTTATAAATATGATATGCAGAAGACTAATTTATATTTTAAAATTATTTTTAATTAATGGAGTTTGTTCCCAACAAATCAATACATGGTACAAAAGAACAAAGACATAGCAACACTGCAATTCTGAAACACTTGGATATAAATCCCATTTAGAGTAAGAAATATTTACTTTCAAGTAACCGTGCAGAGGATTGCGGTGTAAATTGTTTCAGTTGGATGTGGGGGGAAAACATTATTTCTTAAAAGAAAAAAAATCTCCCATTTCTTTCAAGGAGCCAAATACAATTACTTATTTCAGCATAACATTTATGCGCACAGCACCAAGTCAAATGAAGTGCACTCATAAGCCCGTTATGTAACTGGGATAGCTCTGTAATTTATAAACTATACTTACGACTCTACTTTTAAATGATCAAGATTAATTTTGCTGCTTCAGCCAACCTAATAAATATGGGAGGGATAATGCTCATTTTGCAGAATTTGGGCTATGTATGTGTGTGCGTTAAAAGTCTTGCTCTCACAGCCCACTTAAGCAAGTAAATAAATCAAGGGAACCCTTATCTCTATCTTTGATGCAAAGCATTCACGATCCGTTCTAAAGAAAATGGCTAAATCAATTCTTTGGAAATTAAGCTCTATGATATTCTTAATACCATGAAAATGGTTAGCACTAAAGCAAACACTTCAGACTTGAGAATTGTATTAATTTTATTCATTAACTTTATTCATTAATTTCTTCATCATCATCTTCAAATGCTTCATCTCCATCATTTGCTGTTGCTTCTTGGTACTGTTGGTACTCAGAAACGAGATCATTCATGTTGCTTTCTGCTTCTGTAAACTCCATCTCATCCATACCTTCACCGGTAAACCAGTGAAGAAAAGCCTTTCTCCTAAACATGGCAGAGAACTGCTCTGAAATTCTTTTGAAGAGCTCTTGAATAGCGGTGCTATTTCCAATAAAGGTAGAGGCCATCTTGAGGCCACGAGGTGCTATATCACAAACAGCCACTTTGACATTATTTGGGATCCATTCTACAAAGTAGCTACTGTTCTTGTTCTGGATGGCCAGCATCTGCTCATCAACCTCTTTCATGGACATGGGACCTCGGAAGACTGTGGCCACTGTCAGATATCGTCCATGTCTTGGATCACAGGCTGCCATCATGTTTTTGGCATCAAACATTTGCTGAGTGAGCTCTGGGACTGTAAGTGCTCGGTACTGCTGGCTGCCTCGGGCAGTCAAAGGAGCAAATCCAGGCATAAAGAAGTGTAAGCGTGGGAATGGAACCATATTTACTGCCAACTTGCGTAAATCTGCATTTAGTTGGCCAGGAAAACGCAGTGATGTTGTTACCCCGCTCATTGTGGCAGACACCAAATGGTTGAGATCTCCATATGTTGGAGTGGTAAGCTTCAAAGTACGGAAGCAAATATCATACAGCGCTTCATTATCAATACAATAGGTTTCATCTGTATTTTCAACCAGCTGATGGACTGAGAGAGTGGCATTATATGGTTCTACCACAGTGTCAGACACTTTGGGAGACGGCATGACACTAAATGTATTCATTATTCTATCAGGATATTCCTCTCGAATTTTGCTGATGAGAAGTGTTCCCATCCCAGAACCTGTTCCTCCTCCGAGAGAATGAGTGAGCTGAAATCCTTGCAAACAATCACAGTGTTCACATTCTTTTCTCACAATATCGAGCACTGAATCTACAAGTTCTGCTCCTTCAGTATAATGTCCTTTGGCCCAGTTATTTCCAGCACCTGTTTGTCCTGAAATGATAGGGAAAAGGTCAGATCTACCAAGTCGTGAAGCAGACTCAAAATATCTGTAATAATGAATCTTCACATTCCAAAATGTATATAAAAATTTAAAGATTTTTGTGTTATCATATATTGGGAACTCTAGCTGCTGAGTAATAGCCAAAACATTCTTAGAAATGCTTCGTATAATTTTACATTCAGGTACGTTGTGGTATACTGACACTGTAACACAGGAATTCCAGTCACACCCATTAGTTCCAAAATGAATAGGTTTTCCAGTTCACATTTTTAAAAATCTTTTATTAAAAATTCAAGATTAATCCACCAGCGCTATAGAAAAATGCATTGTCTAGCTGTATGAAGTTTTGTTACATTTGGAGTTAATATGAAACAAGAGGAACCCACCAAAGCTGTCAATGTGCAAGGATACATGAGTGTTGTCTATTACATGTATTTAAAGCATTGCCCTTGAGAAGTTTTCTTTATGAAACAGAATATCGTCAACATACCAAAGATAAAATTATCAGGCCGAAAGAGTTGTCCAAACGGGCCAGATCGGACACTATCCATGGTTCCAGGTTCCAAGTCCACCAAAATTGCTCTGGGTACATATGTTTGGGCTAAAAGAAATGATATGTACATTAAATTAAAACTGACTACCCATCTTATCACATGAATTTTTGAATATTTGCCACACCATTTAATTTTTATTTGATCTCAAAAAAAGGGACCAATTTCCTTACCGTTCTTTGGAAAAATGTCTTTTAAAAAACTGTCCTTTATTGAAATCTAACCAAGGGTTTTGCTTAAGTTCAGCCAATGTACGTACGCCATCTCATTTTGAAAATCTGTAAAGCTCACTCCCACATCCATCCTTTAGGTGACATATCAAGTGAGCATTTATGGATATAAATGCCAAGCTGGTGCAGTTTATAAAACCAGAATTTCAAGCCTAAACACCTTTACAGTCTCAACGTCAACAGTCCAACTAATGAACAAAAGCAGATACTTCCAGGAACTTCAAAATCCCCAAAGCAAAACTATATTGAGTACATGTTTTCAGCACTGAAGAATGCAAAACCAGCTCTAAAATTTCCGGCGCAACTCTGCATGTTAAAATATAGATCTTTCCCCCCCTTCCCATGGAACAGGTTACATTGTCCAGTTATGAATTGTTCTTTTGTTTTCAGAAGTCTGTCTTGGCCAACACCTACAGGAGTGTCTTTGTGAGTGAGATTCTTGGTTTCAGATCATCAAGATCTTTCCCACATACCATTACAACTATTGCATTCAGATTTTGGCTTCCCAAAGGCATGTCCTTGGCCATGTCTGGATGAGAATGATAGCTCTGTTGTTAGCCTCAAGTTAATATGTCATGCTAGTACACTGAATTAGAATAATCAGTATAACCATCATCGGTTATAAACATGGCCGACAGCGATTAGAGCTTCTTTTGTTTACCTATCATGCTATCAAGCTAAAGCAAGGATAAGCAAATGGAACTTGTGCACTTCAATAGAAGGGGAAAGTTAGTGGGAGGTTTCATTCAGCCAGAAATGTCAGGAGCCCTGGGGAGGGGAAGGGAAGGGGAGAGGAGAATGGACTACTACCTCATCTGAAATTAATCCAGGACAAAGCTTAACATGCTCACACTTGTAAAGAATGGCAGGATTTCATGCTTTTGGATTGGGACAATAGCTCAAAACATTAGGGCTTGATGTCAGTAAATCACTGCTAGTTGCTGAGGTTTTCCAAACTTCACGCTCATGATTTTTCTCTAATCAAGAAAGCATTTGGGCAACTATTCTACACCACCACCACCCAAATGCTGTAGGAAGCAAAAGATATGTCAGAAGTCAGCTACACATATTGTAAATATGTGAATAAATATGAATGCACCACATTCACAAATGTTTCTCACTCAGTGGAAGAGGAGCTGCAATTTCCCGTTCCTGGGAACTGAGAGCTCATTAAGTAATTTCTCCATTTAAGTCAAGGACAGATGACTCCTGGCAGCAAGCCTCTTTCAGCCAATGCATGCTGCTTCTGCTTCTTTAACACGGTTGCACTCAACACTTGCATTCAGCAACAGTTGAGAAGGGAGTTGAGTAAATGTGGCCAGAGAAAAATGTGAGGCAGCAGTATCAGCAGCCACTTGTCCAAGGATGTGACCACGATGAATGACTCTCAGGGTCCTACATAATGAAGCTCAAGGATTGACAAAGAACAGATTTTTCACTACAAATGAGGAGCATTCTTAAAAGAATGACTCAACAATGTAAAGGACTCAGCAATATAAAGGAGCATTGCAAGTGGTAGGTGTGGTTTTTACATTGGGAATTAGGGTAAAATCTGATGGGCACTAGTTTGGGCTATTTTATTGAGAGCCAGATAAAGCACATATTATTAAAACTGTAATGCATTTGTCTCGTGTTTAATTTCTGTCTCCTCCAGTAACCCTATTTCTGCAAGAGACACTATGTGTTTTTAAAAATTATTTATACGTGTATGTTGTACTTATGAATTAAACACACAGCCTAAAACACACCAGCAACAGAGCTTAAAAGACAAAAATGCAATTTCACAATTGATTATAAATAATATGCAATATCTCACTTTCCATTCTAAAGTGGTTTAACTAAAACCACAGTTCACTCATGACTGTGCCACACTTAAATGCTGCTTCCTATTACTATTATAGAGATTACACTAATAAGACAGATTTCTTTGCTAGATGATTTTTTTAAAAAAGCCAGCTTGATAATAAGTATGCTGAAGTTCACAGAGCAGTTTCTAAAACACAAAGGGACGTTTCCAGAATTTCCCACCATACTTGGGAATTTGGGGCATGGGCACCCTAAATTGGATATGGGAATGTGCTGCCCTTTGTGTGTCATCTCGGGGTTGTATTTTTTTCTAAAGGAAACGCCTGAGCAACCTGGTTTCTCTCCTTTCCCATTTTTCTCCTCCCCTAAAGAGATCGCGGGGAGGCCTAAAACCCCCGTACAACTTACAGGATGATTCATTGTAGTAGACGCTGATCCTCTCCAGCTGCAAAGCTGAGTCACCAGCATAGCCTCCGGCCGGGTCAATCCCATGCTCGTCGCTGATCACTTCCCAAAACTGCGGGGAGCAGAAAGGACAAGGACGGTTTAGGGCGGCGCTGTTCTCAGCAGCCCTCAGGGTCCGTTGCGGGGCCGCCTGCCTGCCTGCCTCCCACCCATCGCGGCCGAGGCAGAGGCGGCCCCGAAGGCATGTGGCGGAGCCAGCAGCTGCCGAATGCCAGGCGTGCTTGAGGGAGGCTCCGGCCAGCCCCTCCCTGCAACAACCCAGCAGGGAAAACGTGTGGCCGGCTGGTGTGTGTATGTGTGTGTGAGAGAGAGGGGGGGGGGGGAACCGAGGAATTGCAAAGGAAAAGAAGTCGGGTTTTTTTAGATCCTCAACCCGCTTCCTTTTATTTTATTCCTTTCTTTCTTTTATGTACACCGAGAGCGTATGCACCAAGAGAAATTCCTTGTGTGTCCAATCACACTTGGCCAATAAAAAAATTCTATTCTATTCCTATTGGAACTTTCCCCCTTTCTCCCCACTTTTAATCGCTTCCTCCTCCCTCTCCCCTTTCTCCCCGCCGCTTCAGCGTTTTTTCCTCCCGGTTTCAATTTTTTTCCGAAGCCTTGTATGGTCAACGCTAAAGCAGCGGCTCCATTTAGTTCCCATTTTGGGTGGTGGCGGGGTTTCTTTCCAGCGCTCTCCGTGCCCAGGAGGTGCGACGGCAGTTTCAAAGAATCTTCTCCTCCAGCGAAGCGAAACTGCTCGTCACTTTCCTTCCTCCCCCCTTTTTTTTGGGGTGGTGGTGGTGGTATTAAAGACCAAAAGGAAAGGGGCGGCTTTCTCCTCGCCTGGTTCGGAGCCCCGGAGTACAGGTGAAAGGGGAAGAGACCCATCGCGATCGGCTGCTGCCTCCAGGAAATCGCTTGGCTTTCTAATGCCAGAGAATTTCCTTCCCCGCTTCGTACCTTGGTTCCGATTTGGTTTCCACACTGACCCGCCTGGATGTGCACGATCTCCCTCATGGCTGTGGTGCTTTGACGCCGCCTCGGCTTCTTCCCTTCTGCCTCCCGTATTTCAAGCCTTTCGGCGGATGAATGCGGAGCTGCTGCCTCAAATGAACGTTTTTATTGGCTCCCGGGTCGTGATTCAGCCGCCCGGCTTTGCTCACTCGGCAACTTCGCAGAAGTTGTGGAGGGGGGGAGGAGGGAGAGGGAGCAGCGGCAAGTGGCGCTGCCCATGATCAGCCTTTGCTCTGGCCGAGCCTGTGGGCGTGTGAATCGTCCCTCTCTCTCTCTTTCTCCCTCTCCCGCGCCCCCCCTCTCTCTTTCTCTGGAAGAGCCGTTTCATACTAGGGGCTCAGCTTTGTACATGTTCAGAGTCTCTGTCGCTTGCCCAGCCCTTCCTCAGCCACACCACAGGGGTCAGCAACCTGCGGCTCTGGAGCCGCATGGGGCTCTTTCACTCCTCTCCTACGGCTTCCTATCACTCAAAATATGCATCACAACCGCCAATGTGCAACACCTGCTGGTACGCGATTTTTTTTATTTTTTTATTTACATTTATATCCCGCCCTTCTCCTGAAGACTCAGGGCAGCTTACAGTGTATAAGGCAATAGTCTCATTCTATTTGTATATTTACAAAGTCAACTTATTGCCCCCCCAACAATCTGGGTCCTCATTTTACCTACCTTATAAAGGATGGAAGGCTGAGTCAACCTCGGGCCGGGCTTGAACCTGCAGTAATTGCAGGCTGCTGTGTTCTAATAACAGGCTTCTAACAGCCTGAGCTATTACGGCCCCTTTACTGAGCTTTTCAACACACATACACACACACACCTGTAGGCCAACCATGGATAAATTCAAGATAAGAAAGTTTCAGAAGAAAAGAAGAACATTTAATTCAACTACGTATGCTAGCTTTGTGGCCGCTCAAGAAATAGTCAGGCATGGGAAGGGTTTAGTGGCTCCTGGTATTTTGTTTTCTGTGGAAAACAAAATAGCTCTTTGAGTGTTTAAGGTTGCAGACCCCTGTTCTAGCAGGTGGGTAGATAACTCCTCTTAAACATTGGGATGGTGTAATTCACCATCTGAAATAGAGGCAGTTTGGGGTAATGGTGAAAGGCACTGGGGAGTTTTAATGCTCCCTTAGGCTTTAAAGCTAGTTGGGTGATTGGACCAATCACTTTCTTTTAGTCCTAGACTAGGAGGTCAAAAAATAACCCAGAAGAAGATGCAGTGAACCATTTTCAAAAATGTTACCAACTACACAAGCCTATCCAGGCATTCATTGGTAGTCAAGGTTGACAAAAAGGATCTTCATTCATTCATTGAATGAATGAATGAAGCTTAGTGGAAAACTAGACAAAGTAGGGGCAGAATGGAGCATACTGTCTGCAGTATAATACATGCATCCCATCCCATCTCCCCCCCCTTTTTTTTTGTTTAAGCTTTTAACAGATTTTTAGAAAAATGAGGATTTAAAACAGAATACAGGTTGTCCTCCACTTATAACCATCCATTTACTGACTGTTCAAAATTACAGTGGCACTGAGAAAAGTGATTTACGATCGTTTTTCACATGACAGCATCCCCCTTGATCACATGATTGCTTGGCAACTGGTTCATATTTATGACGATTGCAATGTCCCAGAGTCAGTTGATCACCTTTTGTAACCTGACAAGTCAAGTCAATGGGGAAGCCAGATTCACTTAACAACCATGTTACTAACTTAACAACTGCAATGATAAAGCATGGATAAAATACATTATAGAAAAAAAAAATAGGGAACTTTTTCTCTTTTATTTGTTTTCATGGTTTAACTTAGCATTACATTTTCAAGGATATTGCTAGTTTCTGTTTAGGTCATTTAATTGGTTATTTTGGATTGGTCTCATAATTGTTTTCCTAGAAATCATATACAAATGTCTAAATTTGCCTTCCTATGTGATGTGCGCTCCTGCTTAAATTTGGTTAGATTTCTATAATACAGATATGTCACTTTCCTATGTTGTGGCAAATTATAGATGTCAGCATGTATCTTAATGAATTGTATTTTTGAAATTTATATTTACTGGAATTATATCAAAGAAATATTAATGGTTTCAATTCAAATTTTAATTTTAGAATTTTATGAATATTTTGTTGTATTTTTTCAGTATTTTTGATGGGTTTTTTTAACATGACCATCATATATGATAAAATGTTCCTCTCTGTGGCATTTCCAACATATATTGTTATATGATTTGTCTGCTTTGGTAATTATTGATGGAGTTACATCACCTGTAAAACATTTTATACCAATTCTCCCTTAAATTTTATTGATCCCCCCCATTTCTTCCCATTATTGTATTGTGTTTGCTTCTTTGTTGTTTTGAACCTACCAGCTGAAACAAAAACTACACATGTGGTTGATGTCAAGGAAAATTAACAATTTGAATAGGAACTGAATTGAATTAGGCAAGCAAGTTTCCTGCTTTGTCCAGCAGCCAACCAGATGCCTCCAAAAAAAAAACCTCACAGTAAGTGTTGCTTCCAGTGAATTGAGAAATGGAGAAGGTGCCCAAGTAGTTTGTACTTTATAAAGTTTGTGCCAGTGCTGATTTGCCACTGGAGTCTTGTTGCCATACATGATTCCCAGGCTTATTTTGCAGACACTTTGCAAGTGATCCCTTAACCTTTTTGACAGGAAAAATCTGACCCATTTGGAAGAGCCAGCTATAAAGTGAACAGGAGGGAAGTGAGTGCCAGAAAATTAGGGGCCATGCCAGCTTTATGCTCTGCCCATATCTACCCATGAATTTATTGCCATATTGCTTCCAGCAGATTATTCCTACAGGAATGTGGGAAAAATGTGGTCCAACCTTGATTTGCCTTTGTAAATTGGTTAGCAAATGCAGCCAGGCAAAAGGAGATCCTTCCTTTCCTGTGGCCTGGTCTTGGAGTTTTCATGTCAAATGATCTAGGTGCCAAAGCCCACTGGAACTACATAGCAAAAAAGGCTCTAAAAGTTGTAAACCTAATCTTGCGTAGCTTCTTTTCCAAAAACACCACACTACTAACCAGAGCATATAAAACATTTGGTAGACCAATTCTAAAATACAGCTCGCCTGTTTGGAACCCTCACCACATCTCTGACATCAATACAATTGAACGTGTCCAGAAATATTTTACAAGAAGAGTTCTCCATTCCTCTGAAAACAACAAAATACCTTATCCCACCAGACTTGAAATCCTAGGCTTAGAAAACTTGGAACTCCGTCGCCTTCGACAAGACCTAATTTTAACTCATAGAATCATCTATTGTAATGTCCTTCCTGTTAAAGACTACTTCAGCTTTAACTGCAATAATACAAGAGCAACCAATAGATTTAAACTTAATGTCAACCGCTTTAATCTAGATTGCAGAAAATATGACTTCTGTAAGTGCTTGGAATACTTTACCTGACTCTGTGGTCTCTTCCCATAATCCTAAAAGCTTGAACCAAAAACTTTCTACTATTGACCTCACCCCATTCCTAAGGGGACCATAAGGGGCGTGCATAAGTGCACAAACGTGCCTACCGTTCCTGTCCTATTGTTTTTCTTTTCTTCTTCCTATATATATATATATGCTTATACCTCCTAATATTTACTCATATATATGTTTATATACTATATAATCTTTTTGTATGATACTTACATATATTGTTGTGACAAAAATAAATAAATAAAATAAAATAAAAATAAAATGCAATGAATGCAACGGGGCAATTGATTAGTCCAAGCATCTGGAATCTCAGTCATGGCCACTTGCTAGGGAGGAGTCTTCCAGCACAGAATTGAGAGGGAAGCCAGAAGGAACAATTTGTATTTGCCTGGCAGAGTTGTGAGTCAGAGCTGGAAGGAGCAGGTGGAATAATGTTGCTCTGGGAACAATGAAGTGATGTGTATGCTTGTGCTTCCATCCCCTGCAGTGTGATTTGAAAAGGAACAGATTATCATTACACAGCTTTATCACAACTGAGCCAAGGTCAGCATTTCCCAAGTCCCAGTTATTTTGGAGCAAGAGTGCAAGCAGGGGCATTATTCTCTTATTGAGAGGAACTACTGCACAAGGATGCCTTGACTTGCAACCATTCATTTAGTGACTATTCAAAGTTACAACAGCCCTCAAAAAAGTAACTTACCACTACTCACACCTAAAACTGTCATGTGATCAAAATTGATCATGCAACAATTTGGAGTCATGTGATTGTCACTTGCAACCTTCCCAGGCAGCTTCCAACAAGCAAAGTCAATGGGGGACCCCACATTTGCTTAACACCCATGGCAAACAGGTTGTAAAATTGAGTATGACTCACTTTATTGCCGTGCTTAACAAGAGAAATTCTGGTCTCAATTGTGGTTGTAAGTTGAGGACTGCCTTTATTAGGTTGCGTAAGATACTGCTATTCCTTGCTTAGGATAAATGCATGGCACACCCCTCAACCTCCATGCCTTTAATCATTGGGAGAAAGGATCAGTGTGTCTGGAGCTATTTTTTCCATATTGGTCATCTGCATGGATAGCAGGGATGGGTTTCCTGCAGTCAAGCAATGTATGGGGCTGTGTCTATGTAATTCCTTCCCCTCATTCATTCAGTAGATATTGGGAAGGTGGGGCTATTTGAATCTTTTCCATGCTAAGGAAAGGGAAACCATAGAAAAATGCACATGGTCCTTAGACAGAAGAACAAATACTGAAACTGTATTTGAAATATTACTGAGTGCAGTTAACCAGGGAAAAGAATTGAAACCATGAGTGATCGGTACCTTAATATACTACCAAAAACACAGCCACCTTAGTTGAAATGGTTTGTATGTGCTACCTACATAAGAAACGAGCAAAGAAACAATAGAAATATTATTTAAGTCATGGAAAACTGATGGAGTGCTTTGTCCACATTCGATCTGTTTTGCAGAATCTTTTCCGTACTTCCAGGAAGGTTTTTTTTCCATATTTCATTTTGTCCCCCATTTTTTAAGTCTTTTGAACATTCAATATTACCAATTGACTTTATTAGAAGTACTAAAAAAGGCCACATAATGTTTGAAGCAGTTGTGTATCTCCAGTTATTGATATCTGTGTAACTGCTACTGGTATTGCAGCTAAAATAAACTTAGTTCTGTTCCTCTTTTCGAAAGGAAACGAAAAGAAAGGAGTGGAAAACATAATTCCCTGGCATCAACAAAAGGCAATACGGAGTATGCCTACCAATCTTTATTGAGGAAAAATCTACAGTTTACAATCTATCATTGTTTTAACTGGAGGATGGAATCAAAAAGTTTGATGACAAAACAAACATTAATTTAGAAAGGGATAAATCCTTTCATTGTAAGATAAATAGACAGGAGCCAAGGAAATTACAACAGGAATTTGTTACCAAATGAAATATGCTGAGACAATTGCTCTGCCTTTTTAAAACTGACTATTATGCATTCAGAGGATGGCAAAGTTGCCACAAAGTAGGGCACTGAAAAGCACTATTTAACTTTCAAGCATACGTATGATTTCAATCTCTGCTTAGCTTTTTTTTTTTTTTGGATCAACCAAAGGGACTTAGTTTCTACTGTACTGTCTGCTGTCTACTGTGATGAAAAAAGTCAAAGTTGAATTGAGGGACTTTATTTTGAAGTATATATTTAGTATCAGAAAAAGAGACTGAGTCCACATATCACTTGATTATTTTTCCATTTGGCTTTCAGTCAGGCATATTTATTAATAATAAAATTATTTCTCATGATCATTTCCCTCTGTTGCAACACTTTATGTAACTTAAGAAACTTTCTGCTGGTATGATACAGGATGTTAGGTCCCATAATTCCAGCAAGAGTTTTGTCATAATTTCAACCCCAAACTGGAGAGACACAATCTTTAAGTCACTTGCTGTTTAGATTTTTCACTGTTCAAGTCAAGTTATGTCTGCAGTGGGGCAATATAATTCCTTACAGTTCCAATTATGTGGCCGTATAAAAACAAGTGGCAATCACACCCTAATCAGCATTTCCTGACTCAAAAGAAGACTGCTCCATTTTGACAAAAAGACAAAAGCTGTATCTTTCAGCAGCAAACTAAAAGAGCATGTTAAAAAGTCCCAAAGAATGAATTGTCACATTCTTGCATCTTTTTTATTCAAAAATGTGGGTTTTTTCAGAGATGAAGCTAATTGTTAATGCATAAATGAAAACTGTGTGTGCTCTAATACCATACACCCCATGATTTAAAAGCATATGAATGCCGAGAATGTAAAGAGGTCAGGACAGCCTTTCTTTACCCCACCCTTACAGCCCACCCACAAATTAAAAAAATCTCTGTCAAAGTGCATTTGTTAAACAGTGTGCCCAGAATTTGGGATTGCATTATATGACAAGTGTACCAGAGAATTAAGAACTTTGAGGAAAGAGAGAAAATACACAATTGTACTCACTGTGCCGAGGGCATGTTTTGCTGAAACATTACCATATTCTTTAAAATAAATAAATTCTTCTTTATGCCACTTGTTCTTCTACAGAATTAAACAGAGTGAAAGATAACATTCATTTTGATAATGAAGAATGGGAAAAAAGCCCAGAATTTGCTTATGTGAAGTTGCTTGCCATACATATCTCTTGGTGTTCATAGATTTGTATCTGGATTTAAGGCAACATCTCTGTACAGAAATAGAATCTTCCTGATGGGAGATTACACATTTTTAAATCCAGCATTGGCGTTGGTTATTTTCCTTTTTTTTCTCTTGGGATTTGATGGAATTGGTCCAACTATTTGCTGGGAATTCATGCTGGTGTCAGGATCTTGCCAACTTGAGTCAACTAATTTATCCATCTAATTTAGTATTAATGAGATTGATGAATGCTAAGTGAAAACAAAAGACACTACACAATGAGTTAATTAATGTGTGAACCCTAGTGAAGTGTGGGTCTTTGGATTCTGTCTTAGCGTGATGGTGAAGCTAGTCATTGTGATTTATAACATGCTTTGTGGCTTATCATCCCATGTCACATTGTCCACTGTGACTTCTTCTATAAGATTAAATAAGACATGCCTTAGTGCAATGTGCGAACTCAGCCATTAACTTGCAGTAGCTGAGTTTCAGATGAATTTCTTCCAGCTCATCCTGAAGATGCTCTGAACATCTGATCTACTATTAGTTATGGCTTCCCTTATGTTCAGGTACAGCCAGCAATTATTATGAACCCAAATGGCCTATTAAATGTTTAGATCTTGAAAGATCCATTGTAAGGCACATGAGTAGATGGATAGATGCAAGTCAGATGACAACTGACTAGGTTTTATTAGATTATGCTCTATATTTTAAATCAAGATGGTTAACAAAAGTTAAAACAAAAAGATAATAGAAAGAATTAAAATACTGATTAAAATGAACTATAAAGTAAAATGCTAAAATAATCTAATAATGACAAATCTGGTAAAAGAGAAATGACTATACAGATTTCCTAGGGACAGGGAGCCAAATTTAACTCATGGGGAACTGCATTCCATAACTTAGATTTAACAGGGATATCAAACTGGCGGCCCACGGGCTGAATGCGTCACATGCAGGTCACGGCCGCGCCAGCTCTGCGAAGGGGAAAGATGACGCGAAACATGTGATGGCAACATGGCTCCGCGAGTTTGACACCCGTGACTTAGAAGGGCAGTAGAAGAAGCCCCCCCCCCTTTCAGTTGTGACATTAAGTATACTTTGACATAGGAATGATTTTCAAAAGGGCTTCCCTGCAGATCTCAACAACTGGACAAAAGCCAATCCTTTAAATATTCAGACACTAAACTATAAGGGACCTTTTGGGGAAATAGCAACAACTTAAAATCTGCCTGGTGTACAATTAGCCACTAGCATCTTTCAATACAGTTATCCTATGATCCTATGTCTTGTATCCTGTTTTCAATTGTAGCTGCATTGAATTGATGAAGAGAGTTGATTTATAGTTACTGATATTTTTTATTATTTTGATTTATTTCTATTGTTAAAGTTCTTCAAGATTTTATTATTCTATTCCTGAAATTCCCATTGGGCTTGCTTCTTGACTTTGGCTATCTTGAAGAGCTGACATCAATCTTGAAAGCCTGTCCAAGTTTTTCTCTGTCCGTATATACTAAACAAAATCAATGTAGGGTATTTTTTAGCTTCTTTCTCATACTTCCCTCTTTCTCAAGACCATGGGATCACTTCTGTGAACTCCCCATTAATTGCTTGTTCATTCCTATCATATGCCCAAGATCAAATTCTTTAAACAAATATGCAGTACCTGAAATTAATAGGTTATAATTGTCAAAATAATATTTTATTTGGGTTCATTTCCTACTTTCCTTTAGTAATATAATATTTGGAGAACTGTACCAGGAATAGTGCATATAGAAATATATTTCAAAGCAATGCAAAATGATTGGCATTATATCTATATAAAGGACAACATTGCAGTATGCATTAAACATATAAAATGAAGAATATTATATAATTAGAAAATAATTAGCAGATTAGATTAGAAAATAATTAGAAAATTAAAAAAAACTTACTTGAAGCAGCTAAATGGGGAGATGTGATTTATATGATAATTGAGATTCCAACAGATACTTGAAACCTTTCCATCATTAACAGGAGTCAATTATCCCAGAAAAGTCAGAATGCAGAATTAACCTTCACTTATATGCCATCTTTAAAATAACTGTATAAATATTTGCCATAAACAATAAACAATAGATTTAAACTTAATGTTAACCGCTTAAATCTTGATTGCAGAAAATATGACTTCTGTAACAGAGTTGTTAATGCTTGGAACTCACTACCTGACTCTGTGGTCTCTTCTCAAAATCCCCAAAGCTTTAACCAAAAACTGTCTACCATTGACCTCACCCCATTCCTAACAGGTCTGTAAGGGGCATGCATAAGAGCACAAACGTGCCTACCGTACCTGTCCTATTGTTTCCTTTCATTATATCCAATTATATAGTTATTACATACTTATGCTTATATATATGCTTATATATTATATAGTTACTTTCATGCTTATGCTTATATATACTGTTGTGACAAAATAAATAAATAAAATAAATAAAATAAAAAATAGCAGTTTCTGGAAAACCGAAACGGATGCTAAAGGTTTTAATTAGGCCATGGTCTAATTCTCAGAAAGGCAGGCAACCTACTTACATCTGCATGACTTCACAGTAGAGGTGGCACTCTACAAGATTCTGTTCATACAGAAAAGTAGATCTTATGCACAACATTGTCACTTTTCTTATTGTTTTCCAGATTAGTTATAGTAGACTAGCTTGAGGCCATATACCAGGGCTTCATTCTACAATGCTCTACCTTTAATGACTCAACGTCTGCCTAATATTAGGAGAGTCGTGATGAATAGGAGTGTATTTAATAATAATAATAATAATAATAATAATAATAATAATAATAATAATAATAATAATAATAATAATAATATTTTAATTTGTATACCGCCCTTTTCCCGAAGGACTCAGGGCGGTGAACAGCCAAAATAAAATACAAAAGGAACAATACATACAATACATACATACAAGCGGAGGAGTGGGACACGACAGTTCGTTCCACAGGGTAGGAGCCCCCACAGAGAAGGCCCTCCCCCTGGGGGCCGCCAGTCGACATTGTTTGGCTGACGGCACCCTAAGGAATCCCTCTCTGTGAGAATGCACCGGTCGTTGGGAGATAGAGGACGGCAGTAGACGGTCCCGTAAGTATCCCGGTCCTAAGCCATGGAGCGCTTTAAAGGTAGTAACTAATACCAATGAAGCGCACCCGGAAGACAACAGGTAGCCAGTGCAGTCTGCGCAGGATAGGTGTTACATGGGAGCTCCGAACTGCTCCCTCAATAACCCGTGCAGCCGCATTCTGGACTAACTGGAGTCTCCAGGTACTCTTCAAGGGGAGCCCCATGTAGAGAGCATTGCAATAGTCCAAGCGAGAGGTAACGAGAGCATGAGTGACCGTGCATAGGGCATCCTGGTCCAGGAAGGGACGCAACTGGCGGATCAGGCGAACCTGATAAAAAGTTCTCCTGGAGACAGTCATCAAATGGTCTTCAAAGGACAACCGCCCATCCAGGAACACGCCCAAGTTGCGCACCCTTTCCATCGGGGCCAATGACTCGCCCCCAACAGACAGCCGCATCTGCAGCTGACTGTACCGGGGTGCCGGCATCCACAGCCACTCCGTCTTGGGGGGATTAAGCTTGAGCCTGTTTCTCCCCATCCAGACCCGTACGGCTTCCAAACACCGGGACAGTACTTTGATAGCTTCGTTCGATAGCTTTGTTCTTAAAATCATCTTATTTTTTGTAATCTTAAGCAAGCAAATAAAAAGAGATAGCATGTTGCAAGAAAGAACAGGCAGAGAAGGGGAAATCAATTTTTCCAAGGCTTAGAATAATTGAAGGTAATGAAAAGGAGGCAACTAGAAGATAAAGTGGCTTATATTACCACCGTGACACAACCATATGCTTAGAAAACTGAAAGAAGTAGTTATTAACAGTCAATCATATTATTGAGAGAAGGCAGTCCCATAGATATCAAGTATCATGAAGGGCTGTAAAGGTGACAACCAATACCTTGAACGGCATCCAAAAGCCAACTGGGAATCGGTACACCTCTCTAGATGGAGGTGTTAGATGGGTATCTCAAGGTTCATCCATAATTATTCAAGCCATCAGATTATGGATTAGTCTTAGTTTCTGAATGCTGTTCAGAGGAAGCTCCATATTGAAAGTGACTGAATGACTGAACAACTGACTAGAGGTGGGAGATGACCCTTACGTTTTTGGAAGATAAACATTTGGTTTGAACCATGATGCATGTCAGACATATTGGCCAGACATGCTTTTGAGAAGTGTGGGGCTTTTCTGCATTACTTACCCTGCATCAGGGTTTATACTAGTTTCATGTTGTCAAACATCAAGAAATCACATCACTCATAGTCAGCAACCATAGTCATAGAGAACTTCAGAGGCTACAAACAGGTCTGAGGACTTGGGGTTATAGTGTTGGGTCTCAGGTTGCCCAACCAAGGGAGGCTTATTTTTTGATGTGCCAGAAATGATGTATTGTGCAAAATTATTGCCTTAATTTATTGTTACAATATTTGTATTGTAACTACAGAATGCACCTTCAGTTCAGTTGGGGCTGGTGGTTGTGGGATGAAGTAAATTCTGTTGAAGTTGTGTAATTGTTACTTTGTTTCATGGAGCAGATGAATTATAGAAGAGTTGTTATAATTATATGTAGTGCCCATTTGTTATCTAAAACTGTGTAGTTTCAGATAAACGCATGACAATGCAGAGATTGAATATTCTACTTAAAATTGTTTCAATTTAATTTCACATGCTTTTTTACTGGACAGAGAAACTGTGTTGAAGACTACAAATAAATACGAAAGACAGACTGCTGATAAATTTAGTTGTTTCAGCATACTTCTATTTCCATTATTCTATTTCCATTAGCTGCCAACAGCATGTGAGACATTTACAGATTTCACTTTGCATTGTCTTTTCAAATAAATATATTTCACAAAGAAATAATACAAATAATAACAGTATCTATTGAAAACCTCAGTAAACCTTCCCCTTACGCTCAAACTGTCATTTTAGATGAGGAAGTGAAATTGTTTCAAAACCTTTGTTCATTTGAGTTATGTTGGGAAGGATTTAAGTCACAGCAAGATGAAGAACAGGACCATTATTATACTTGATTCATTTAAGCTAACCCATAATTTGCCCAAGCTGCTCAACATATCAGTTACTAACAGTGATTTACAAACCACAGAGACTGGGTTCACACATTGCCTGAAGCCCCAAATAAGCAAACCACACCAATAGGACTTACATAGGATACCATGTAAGCCACTGAAGCCTTGTTTGATGTAGGCAGCCCTGTGTGATTTAGGCTTAATAGGTTGTTTGGAACTAGTCATTTATGTTGTGAAGCAAAATATAATAGCAAGCACTTAGTACTTATATATTGCTTCACAGTTCTAAGTGGTTTACAGAGTCAGCCTATTGCCCCCAACAATCTGGCTCCTCATTTTACCAACCTTGGAAGGATGGAAGGCTGAGTCAGCCTTGAGCCAGTGAGAATCGAACTGCTGGTAGTCAGCAAAGTTAGCCTGCAATACTGCATTCTAACCATTGTTATCAGGGGAGAGCCATCAGATCTACACCTATCCTGCGCAGCCTGCACTGGCTGCCGGTAGCCTTCCGGGTGCAATTCAAGGTGTTAGTGCTCACCTTTAAAGCGCTCCATGGCTTAGGACCGGGCTATTTACGAGACCGCCTTCTGCCACCGATAGCCTCCCAACAACCTGTGCGCTCCCACAGAGCGGGCCTGCTCCGGGTGCCATCAGCCAAACAGTGCCAGCTGGTGACTCCCAGGGGGAGAGCCTTCTCTGTGGCAGCACCGACCCTATGGAATGAGTTACCTCCAGGGTTACGCCAACTTCCCACCTCCATACCTTCAAGTGGGAACTGAAGACTCTGCTATTCAATCGGGCGGGACTAGCCTAAATATTATTTTAATTCAATATTTTAGTTTAACTTAATTTTAAATTGAATTTTAAATTGTATTAATCTATTTATAATTTTATATTTTAGGGTTTTATATCGGTCTTTTGACCGTTTTAGTTTTAAATTGGCCGGTTAAATATTTTATTTTAAATGTATTTTAAATTTATTGTTGTATCTATGTGTTTTAATAAGGCTGTACACCGCCCTGAGTCCTTCGGGAGAAGGGCGGTCTAGAAATCTAATTAATAATAATAATAATAATTGTGCCACCACGGCTTTTCAACCTAGATCCGTGAGGCGAACCTATTGATCTGATGTGCTCATTATTAAGCACCTAGCCTTTTCCCATAGGATCATTACACCCAAATCTTTTGACTCAGGTTTCTCCAGTTGTTCCTTAAAAAACACTTGCTTCCTGGAAAACTTCTAGGTACTTTACATTCATTCAGCTAACTTCCTGTCAATTGAAATAATTATTTTCCATAGATATTTTGGAGCTTCCCATGATCTGGAATCGGGATAGTAATTGCCCTTTTGTTTAAATAACGAACAATAGGAGGAAAATGGAATGTTCTCACTGTGTGCTTTACCATGCAACTCAGCAAGGGGGAGAAAGGGAAAACATTTGATATTTTCTGTCAAGTGAAATATTATCAGTCCATTGCTAGTTTAGCAGTTTTGAGGCCAAGGCTTGTCCTGATGCTGATAAGCAGCTTGGGAGACTGCATAAGGAGGAAAAATGAAGCTATGTCTTAGCACAAATGTTAGACCCAGCATCTTGGCTTTAACCATCAAATCAAATCCACTTGGCAAAATCAGCTTTCTTTAACAACTGTAACCAGAGTTTGAACAACTAAGATTAAAAATTAAGAGGCGATTCCTGAAAAATAAGACAACATTTTTAGTTCTGAGATGTGACGTTTATTTATAGATTAGCAACAATGAGGAAGTTTTAAATAGACATGAGATTAATGCTGAAATTCTCTGAGGTTTAATATGACTGTTCACATAGTAATCAAAGAAAGTTCTTAGTATGTTTTGCTGTGTGAACTTTCTACTGGAAGTTGATGGCAGAAGAGTTCCTTGACTTAAATAATTTAGTATATTAAAAAGATTCCGACCATATTTACAATTATGACATCATTATCTTAAATAAAAGCTTAAACATTGAAGTATATTTATGTACCCAGCTAAACTTAAGATATTTAATATATTAAGGTATAACTCAATTTCTCCTTTCCAAAACCCAATTTGCAGTGTTAGCTGGACAGACAAGCAGTTAAAAGGGCTCTTATGTTTGCTTTAGTGTTTGGCATCAGTAAGCAGATTATCTTCATAATCACCCATTAATTGTAGTATGTATGTTCCGGTATGGAGAAGAAGTTGCCCTGTTACCTGGGCAATCTGTGACAGAAAGCAAAGTATCCTCCTGTGAAGAAGATAACATGTGGCTGAGTCAAATGTAAACTGAATGATCATCAGAGTAATGAATTACAGCAATGCATTATCTGACCAAGATGGTTCAGTTTATACCAAGTAGTGCTATTGTAATTAGCATTTTTAACTGTCCTTTTCAGTTATAGTTAATTTCAAAATGCTGTTGCCCTCAATTGCCAGAGAGTTTGGTAGCTCACAATGTTCACAGTGGAAGCACCTTCTTTTCTAACACAAGACTGCCCTCTTAGGTCACCTGCTACTGACTTTAGATGCCTACGTCAAAAATGTAAGGCAGCTGTTTTGTCATGGCTATTTGGTACTCTAAGGAGATTTGCTTGAAACTAGCAATATCCTTTTAACAAAAGCTTGGTTAATGCTACATTTTCAATTTTGCTGTAATAATTTTTCTGTTTATTTGTTATTAACTGAATGTAGCACGGTGTTTTATACATATATACTGTACCATAATTTAAATATTAGGAACAATTAATATATTAATATTGGCTTGACTCTCAAACCTGGTTTTTGCCTGATTTGGATAAATGCATTGTACAAACTTAAGTCAATTGTGGCGACAATAAACAATGATTAAACTTGCTTAGTACAATGCACAAAATAATCACAGTTGTTTTTTTAATACCAAGTTCCTAATACATTTGAATATTTAATATTTTAACAAAAAAAATCTGACATATTTTTGGCAATCAAGTTATTACAATTACTGATAGACACTATTAAAATATATTATTTCAGAATGAGATTGCTCCTTGTATGATTAATATGCTATAGATAAGGCCAGGAACCTGTCTTTAATAATTCCAAAACAACTTTTTCTTTTTCTATGCACCCTACAAGTCTTTGAATTATTTTCCACCATAGAAAAACATTAGTGCTATATCTGCAGTAATATTTGTAGATGTAAAAATATTAATATGTAAACTACAACTTCCATTTTATTTAGTGAAATGTATTTCTGTTCCCATTCAATATTACGCATTAAATTCTTATATGAGAAACTCCAGGCACTACTACCATCTAGTGCAGGGCTGTCAAACTACTGGTCCGCGGTCCGGATGCATCATGCGCTGGCCACGCCCGGTTTAGCGAAGGGAAAAAAAAAATCCTGATAAGTCACGTGACGCTGCCATGACAACTTGAGTTTGACACCCCTGATCTAGTGCCTCAATATCCAAAACTTATCCACATAGTGGATAATTCTGTTATTTGTAAAGAATTAAAAGAGGAATAGGCTGGAATTAATTTTTGATATTATACAGAATGAGGCAAGCACCAATTTAATAAATTATTCCATTTTTCAATAGTTAGTTTAAAGAAAGGCAAGTATGGAATTAGTTTTCAATAAACTGAAACTTATCAGAATTATTTCTATCCTCAAAGAATTTTTATTCTGCCCATTGTAACAGAACTTGGATTGAATGATACATGTCCAATATTATTCAACTAAAGTATGGAAATAAATATACCAGTGATTCTGCTTGAGATAGCCATTTCTTACCCTTCCATTCTATATTTCCTCTAAAAAGTTAAATGCACCCTATCTAAATTCACAAATCACTGTCACCTTATAATCACCCTTGAAACAGATTAGTCAGAGAAATCTCATAGAATGGCCTTCATGATTTATGGGGGTGAGCATCTACTTTGATCCCTCCAGTTCAGTGAAATGTGCTCATTTTCTTTTGTGGTCTTTCATAGGCACCTATGCCTTATAGGCTTCTAATCCAGGAGGGCTGCTTTTATGAACTTTGACCTGCTTAAGATAATAACAACATAAGGCTACACTTTGCCCTAGTTAAGTTGTAATGGCTCAATGCCTTAAGTAAGCGCTTCTTAAAGTAAAAAGTAGAATATGCTATATTTCTGATTGCATAAGCTATTAGAAGAATTTTGTTAGACCATCTATCATCATTTTGTTCCATATACAACACTAGAAATGTACATTTGTAAATGTATAAATGTATACTAGCGTTGCTTTGTAGCAAGAAAGGCGGCAAACAAATTTAATACTTACCTTAGAATACTTCTTGCTCCCATACATTTGATATCATAGGACACAGAATATATTTCATAGAAGGTAGCTTTAATATTCAAACAACCAATGAAATCCTTAGGATTCAGTTTGTACAAATCCACAGTGAAATTTGCTACTCCCATTTTCTTTGGTTGTTGTATTGTTGCAATACCATTATGTAATCCCTAAATCAAGATGGAGAAAAATATACATTAAATATTAGACTACTTACCCAAACATTTGCAATACCCATTAAACTATACTGAAAGTTTGTAACAAGTCTGTGTGTTTTCCTTTCTTTTAACTTGGAGATATGGATGTTGATTTAATCTTTCCTTCAAAAACAGAAGACTGAGTCATAGTTAATTTTCCCTAACTACAGTAACGCAGTGAATTAGGTTATAATATTAGACAATGGCAGACCCAGGATCAACATCATCATTAAAACAAGGTTTAAGTTTACATTGCTAACTAGTATTTTTTTTCTTCTACTAAAATCAAGACTGAAATCTCATGCATTAGTTACCATTTCTGTAATAATATGCTATTATGTTTGGAACAGATGTAATTGTCAAGGCATGTTTTAATATATTAAAGTCTCTGATACCAACAGACTAAACTATAGCAAATATATGCAAACATTTACAAGTTAAATTCAGGCAATTCCATAAAAGAAATATTGGGAAAATACATTATGGTGTAGAGACAATATTTAGGAGAAACAGATTCCAGAAGCTGGTATAGCTAAACAGCGAGACAAACAAGCTGCAAAATTTCTAATCCTATTTAGATTATATAATACTAGTATCAATAACAAATTTTACTACTACTACTGCCACTCAGCTAGGTAAGAAAAATAGTAATGAATATAAGAAAATTTATGCTTTCCTTTAGAGCTAGACAGACTTATGTGGAATAAATCAAATGAATGCTAAAGATGAAAGCTGAGAAAAATGTCAAAGAAACAAAAAAGAATCTCATAAAAGTTTTGGGAAAGACTAATTGTAGATCACTTTTATAAACTATTACAGTAAGAAGAGAAGCACTGTTCTTGGAATACTTGAATAGACCTTGAAACCATTATTTATTTATATAAACCTTTCTATCCTCTGTCCTCAGAAAAGCTGAATTGACAAAGTGAAGACATCAATTCTCCCCATTCTCCTCACTCAATGAAATTTTCAGTATAGCTTCGGAGACTCATGCCGAAGAAGAGAAATATAACCATACTAGTTCCATAGAGCAAAACACTTACTGGCTTCCATTTCTGTCCCTTCTCCAAAAGCATGAGTTGTGTATTATCCCCTAGTGATTGGAAGAAGTCTTCAGTATCCACCACTGTTCCATCTTCCTCTAGAACCAGTGTTATCAATCCAGCAGTTATCATTAAAGCATCCAAGGTCTACAGATGAAGCAATACAAGAAAGCTTAATTTGAAATGCTCCTTTATGAAAGTTATCATAAGTCAGGTGGGAATCATTTCTAATTTATTGCAAGTGAATCTTTCCTGTAAAGTAAAAGATGTATTTCACCATCTACCACAGGGATGTCAAACTCATATTGTCACGGCAGCATCATGTGACATATCGGGACTTTTCCTCCCTTCACTAAACAGGGTGGGGGTGGGGCCAGCACATGACGCATCTGGCCCACAGGCCGCGAGTTTGACACCCTTGATCTAAAGATCGTAATTCTTCCTGACAGTATATTCAGGAACATATAGTATAGGAAAAGTAGGCTATGTAGAGAATATAAGCAGAAACTGTTGCACACATTTGAATCACAATAGAAACCTTTAATGGAGCTGGAACAAGAATACTTAAGCATGATTGGCAGGCTTAGGTTTCTTTAGAGAGTCAAACCTTGTTGATAAGCTCCTGTAAACTGCTTGCTACAACTCCTCTCCTGCTGCTTCTGTCATGGTTACAAACACGAAAAGGCCGAGCTGCACATGGAAGCAGTGCTTGTCTTGTTACTGATCCCACCAATGTTCCCACTGATACTAGAGATCTGAAACAGAAACACAGTACTTTTTTTACTCAATGTTCCTACTGACTGTGGAAGTTTCAATTTAAAAAGTTTCAAGTAGCAGCCTTTACCAATCTGGAGCCAATGATATATTGTAATTCCTACTGTTGAAATTCTTAGCCAGCAAGAACCAGCCAGGCTGACTTGGAATTCTGAGAGTTGTATTCCAGAAAATATTTCCCTATATTCCAGAAATATTTGAAGAAAAGTAGGCTGTAGTTTTCCAAATTTACTGCTAAATCTATTGCTAAAAGTATGGCTCATTCCTCAAACTGCTTGCTGAATTAAAAGGCATGTGGAATATGCTTTTTGGTTTTCAAGGATATATATCAAATTAAATTTTTATTTTAGGCCCACCCTTTCTAGGAGCCAGAAAAGCCAAGAACAATCTTTGTCTGAAAGTCTTAACCTTAATTTCTATTCCTCTTTTTATAGAGGAAATGAAGGCAACTTTTGATCCAGCTGGCAAGTTTATTAATTTTATTCTAACTAATAATTGTTTTCAGATTCCTTAAAGATAAATCTAATTTGGGGAAGTTTCCATATTAGTTTTACATCTTTGGAATAATAATATCTGGAAGCCTTGCCAGCTTGGTTATGATGACCCAACAGCAGAGAAAGCAAAGATCTGAGGCCATACCATATTTCTCCAACCTTGCTTTAGTGTCCAGTTAAAGAGACAAGTGGATTGTAATTATATTTAATACCTGCACATTATAGGATTTTTATTTTGGGCATAAGATTTCAGCAGGGTCTCTCTACAATATATATATATAACTTTTAACTAAAGTTAGAAAATTCACCAGCTTTTTTTGGCAACCAGTAAAATAGTTTAATGAATGAAGCTAACTAAGTACCACCAGCAATAGTTTTATTTTCTAATGCGGGGAAGGGAATAACAAATGCACACACTCTTAGTAGATTTGAAGGGCATAGTAACAATGACATTAAATCCAGTTGTAGATTGCCAAAACTGGTAGCTTTTGTAGGAGTTTTTACCAGGACACTTAAGGAAAAATGTTCTACTATTTCAAGTTTACTATTTACCCCTTTTGTTACCCTAAAAGGGGTAACAAAAACAAAGTTCATATATCTTAAAAAGAATCTCAAAAGAACACTGCTTCCATTTTCAGGAAACTACCTCCCATCCACCCAAAAAGTCTGTCAACATTTTAGAAGACTGTCAGAGGAGAGTTGAATTATTATATGTAGGAAGTTGGCCAACTGGTTACATTAGCTACTATAATTCCTATAGTAAGATACAGCTTAAGTTATCCACTGAGCTCTTGCATTTGTTTAATTTAGAATTTAGTCCAAGATATTTGGAAAGATCTTGGTTACAGAGGGTTGGTTTTAGTCTTCACTTGATTGATTGCCAGTAGGGACCTAGGCTAGTCAAAATTTCACTAGGTACAGGTGTTTCTTCAGGAAAACCTGATGCCAATTACAGCAATAAGATTCAAGTCAGAGGGGAATATCTCTTTTGATAGATTACTAATGACTTTGTCAATGATGCAATATAGATTTAAATATTCTTTCTTATATTGCCCCATATTTCTTAAGCTTCTTAATAACACCATGTCTATTTGTTAGTCCAAAGCAAATCTGCAGCACTATGGGACATTACTAAGAAGCAAGCTACTGTACATGACTAAAACTGCATCCCTGTTAAAGCAGCATATCAACAACCTATTTGTCTAAATTTCCTTTGAGTTCTTGCTGCTGTTGCTTTTAACACTTCTGTACTGTAATAAGAAAAAAAAAAAAGAACCTCATCACCAGTTAACCTAATACCATACGCTCAAAATTCAGTCACAATTTATTAGAGTAAAATGGTACCAAATTGCATTACTAGCTTACAAAATAGTAGTTTGCGCAAATTTCAGTGTGGTTCCAAGTGTGGTTCCAAGTACAAAGGCTATCTATTTCAGTTTATCTTGAGTTATGTGACATTTGTCTTCAGAAAGGATTTAAGTCCCTGAAGGCCTTGTGTAAAAAAAACAGTGCAATTCATGGATCAGATTAACTGTAGAAAAGGTTTTCAATGTAAAAATGTTAAATACGTATAAAATCACATTGTAATTAAAGCTCACAACATGGTATCCAATCTTCAACTGAATGGATCAGCTTTTATTTTATTTAATTTATTTATTTTGTCACAACATCATACAAAAAGATTATATAGTATATACACATATAAACATATATAGGAAGAAGAAAAGAAAAACAATAGGACAGGAACGGTAGGCACGTTTGTGCGCTTATGCACGCCCCTTATGGTCCTCTTAGGAATGGGGTGAGGTCAATAGTAGAAAGTTTTTGGTTAAAGCTTTTAGGATTATGGGAAGAGACCACAGAGTCAGGTAAAGTATTCCAAGCACTGATGATTCTGTTGCAGAAGTCATATTTTCTGCAATCTAGATTAAAGCGGTTTACATTAAGTTTAAATCTATTGGTTGCCCTTGTATTATTGCAATTAAAGCTGAAGTAGTCTTTGACAGGAAGGACATTACAATAGATGATTCTGTGAGTTAAACTTAGGTCTTGTCAAGGCGACGGAGTTCCAAGTTTTCTAAGCCTAGGATTTCAAGTCTGGTGGGATAAGGTATTTTGTTGTTTTCAGAGGAATGGAGAACTCTTCTTGTAAAATATTTCTGGACACGCTCAATTGTATTGATGTCAGAGATGTGGTGAGGGTTCCAAACAGGTGAGCTGTATTCTAGAATTGGTCTAGCAAATGTTTTATATGCTCTGGTTAGTAGTGTGGTGTTTTTGGAAAAGAAGCTACGCAAAATTAGGTTTACAACTCTTAGAGCTTTTTTTGCTATGTAGTTGCAGTGGGCTTTGGCACTTAGATCATTTGACATGAAGACTCCAAGGTCTTTAACGGGATGGGGGTCGTCTGTAAGGTAATGTCCATCTAGTATGTACTTAGTTTTAGGGTTCTTTTTTCCTATATGTAAGACTGAGCATTTGCTGGTTGAAATTTGGAGCTGCCAATTTTTAGACCAAGCAGTTAGATGGTCAAGGTCGTTTTGAATTATAGAAGTGTTATCTTTAAGTGAAGCATTTTCAAAGTTTGTAGATGTCAACACTTGTGATGCTTACTTGGTATAGTACAGAGCCCTTATGACCATAATTGAGCCTTGATAGTCATAAAGAGGGTCATCAACCTTTTTTGCAGTGGTCATTAAACAAACCCAGTTTGCTATGGGGCATTCCCCCCCCCAACTAGAAATATACTCGCTTCCAGGGGAAAAAGCATGACTACAGGGCATTGCAAATGGCTGGTTGCTAAGTGCCCAAAATGCAGTCACATGACCACAAGAAGTGGGAACCTGGATGTTAGGAACAGAGAAGGGGGGGGGGTTTGTCATAACTTAAATGGTTGCTAACAACTGGCTGTAAATTGAGGACTACTTGAAGTGCTTTCGGTATTCTCAGCAAAAGTCTAGTGACTCCAATGTATGCTTGTCCAACACACCAGTCTTATTTTTCTTACACTTCTACCCAGTGGTAGGATTCAAATAATTTAACAACCGGTTCTCTGCCCTAATGATTTCTTCCAACAACCAGTTCACCAAATTGCTCAGAAAGTTAACAACCGGTTCTCCCGAAGTGGTGCAAACTGGCTGAATCCCACCACTTTTTCTACCCCACACCTTTTCTCCACAAGCTTTGTATTTTCTCTTTCCTTGTTTCAATTTTCTTTTAGTCTTTTCACCGAAAGTGGCCGATTAACACTTGACCTAGTTTGTTGGATTAACAAAAGTCCTTGGATTCCTACAACACATTGACACATATCCTAACTTTTGCCCGTTTCTTTGGTTTATACTAAATGGCTTAACAGTTAAAAACTCAACATTTGGCTCAGAATCCCATTCCAATAATAATAAAAAAAGGGTTCCCAAATACATCATGCTTTCTAGTTTATGCCAAGAACTGGACAGTTTTTTTCTGGAATACAGATGGAACTGCAATTTTAGGATGAGCGTGGTCAGCTAGGGCAGCCACTGCAACAAACCATTTTACTTGAACAATACCCTAAGTTACTATAAGGCAGCCAAGCGCTACAAGCAGCCTACTCCTTTTTTCAGCGTAAAAAGTAGGGGAGACGAGTGTGCAGACATAAGGTGAGAGCAGAGTAGGCTCCTTTGCGACGACACCCGAAGGCTCCCCCATTCGCTTCTCGAGTTAACTAGCGAACGGGGGGGGGGGGGGGGGCGAAGTTACTAAGAGGAGCGGGAGCCGGAAAGCGCCTAGTTACAGGACCACCAAGTGGGTGGTCGACCCCGCCCGGATTGAGGACCAAAGCTGCAGTCATGGCTGAGTCACCGCGGGCGAATTGTGGCGCCGGGCAACAGAGAAATGCGAGAAAAAGGCGCTTCCCAGACTAGGAAATTCAAAGCAGTGGGAAGGCGACCAGGGAGGCAAGTTCAGGTGCGCGGCAAAAAAAAAAGAAACAAACAAACAAAAAAACCACACCAAAAAACCCGACAGGTTGCCTTGGTAACAAAGATACCCGCGCACCACGCGCGCACACACCCCCACCCCCAGTTCCGCAAACGGGATGGTTGCCGGCTGAAGTGGTAGCCTACTGTACTTACCGCAACAAAACCGCCGCGTAATCACGAGCGCTTTCCACGGCCATCGTCGGCTACTGGTCCTCTTCACCTATGGGCCCCTCCGCTACTCCTTATGAGCAAGGGCGCCCCGCCCTCCTTGTCCTTTACGCAGCAGAACCGCCCATTGATCGGAGGCGAAAGAGGGGAGAGAAATTCAGCGCGCAAAAAGGAAGTGATTTCAAAGAATAGAATAGAATTATTTTTTTTAATTGGCCAAGTGTGATTGGACACACAAGGAATTTGTCTTGGTGCATATGCTCTCAGTGTACATAAAAGAAAAGATACGTTCATCTTTATTTGGCACAAGGCCGATTGGATCTTTTTTGCAGTCTGTGATCTACAAATTTATAATCGGAAGGCATTTCTCTTCACCTTTTATAGCCGTATAATGCTACAAGAAAAAGCATGGCTTTACTCCGACCCATCTTTCAATATTTCGTATTTTACTTCGCCAGGAAAGGCGTTGTATCCGAATCTTGATTCTAGAAAACAAAACTCTTGACCACCATTCATATTTTAGACACTTAAATACTACTATCATTCCCTCACCCTTTCCCCAAGCATTGTCTTTTACACATAACCAACTTTCAAACCAGGACAAACCTGGTTTGTTCTGCTCGCTACCCTGAAGACCATAAGAGACCCACCTTATATGAAGACATAGAGCATTATTACTGACACATAATGGCAACAGTTCTCCAAATTTTCAGGCAAGTTACTGCATTCCAGATCTGGATGGATATGCCAAGTTTTGTACTGTAAGTGAATTGCAACTCTTTCCTCAGGCTGCACATTCAACATATTAGTTTCTTGAACTATGATACCCAAAAGGACTGTTTAGAACTGTTCTCATGCTCTTATACTACTGTTTACATTGTATAAAATTGCGCAAACTGTTTCACAGTAGCATTGCACTGCAGTTTATGATAAACTCAAACATCTAGAGGACATTGTACTTCCTGTGCTACTTTCTTCCACATTGACCCAGGGCTGTTAATAGATGTTATTCAACCAATCTGGATCTGTCAAAGAACAGGATCAACTGAGTCACATTTACTCATGTCAACAAAATTCTGAGACTGTCAAATGCTTTGCTGAAAATTATACATACTATATTCATAAATCCTGATGCTTCTGACATTCTTCATTAATGCAGGGAAATAAAAATATCTAGAAAGTACTGATATACCTACATTATCCTTACATCCTTTTGACCCTTCCACTATGTTTATTTTTCTTTTCAACCTCTGATAAGGTCTGGAGAGAAGAGATACCCACTTTCACTTGTTATATCACTATAGCTTTCCATGAAGTTTAGGATGTTAGAGATCCTACATTGATAGCATGCTGGACAGTTTAAGGCAAAGCCAAAATAGGGAGGCATGGAATCAGTCAGAACTAGGGGAAGGTGAAGTAATGCTATTTCCTGAACACGCTATGATTCACCAAATGAAACTATAAAAATTGATTTGGCGAGACTTATTTTTGATAATCCATGTAGTTCTTATTTATCAATGTATTTTATTTTTAAAATATGCCAAGTTTCCAATACCTCATTTATTGTATAAGAATTCTGATACAGTATCACAGAAGTTAGCCTTGACTAGTAAATTAAGGGTTATCTAAATTTCTCTTGATCTATTTTAGATAGACAGATAGAAAAGAATTGTAATCTATCATTTCAATTTGCATGGATGCCCACTTCCATGTGACTCTGGATGGCTTATAAGAATTAAAAACAAATATAAACAATTGACATTGTGATAATAAACATAATGGTAAAAAAACAAACCTGCAGGAGAAAAATACTCACACTTAAACATCAAATAATCACAGACTTGATTATGAAATATTTAATATTTTTGTTTCCATTTTTTCCCCACTTGCAGTTCTACTTGGAAGAAAACCATGGTGCCATAGAAGTTGAGTAGTTCCACTTATGTAGGTTTGCCTCAACCTAGTGTTTTCCAAAGATGGCAGCTTCGCTAATTTTGGCTAAGCTATACAATACGTATCTTATAGCTACACTTTCTTCTTTAGAATGAAGTACATGTTGGCCATATCCTGATCTTAATTTAGAATGTTCTTTCTACTCTTTATTTTTTTCTTTAGAAAAATTAATGTACTCTATGCTGTTGAGTTTTTTTTTTAAATTACATTTTTGTGAGGCAGGATTCTTCTGAACAAAGGGATTGAGGAAAATGGGTAAGCACCAACACACATCTGGATCACACATCTGGATCAGGCCTCTGTACAATTCCTCTTAAGTTAAAAAACAACAGAACAACGGTTGGATAATACACATTTGCCTCTTGGTTTTATTGGAAAACGAAGCTGTTTTGACAAACATACATTAATAAGAATTCTAGATATCATGATATAGTTCTTTATCCATTGGAAACAACTTTTAGTCTACTGAATAATAATTACACATTATTCCTCATAGCCCCCTATGAGGTAGAAATGTCCTGATTAATAGCAGACAACCAGTAATACAGAGTTTGTAACTGAACAAGAACATAACATCAAATGGCCCATAAGGTATATATAAACACCATAAACCAGTTAAGTTTCAGAGTTCTTGCAATAAAGATGCACAAAAAAACGTGACTGTACAGCTCTTGAATACCTTATACATGCAAACTACTCAATAGGTCACTTTACCAACTTGATAGCCAAGTAATTTATGCTGTATGTATTTTTCCACCTAAAAGCTTTTCTGTAAAGAACAGGCAGACACACTTCTTTTTCAAGAACCATACATTTACTCAGGGATAAACAGTAGGGGGCTGTGACAAGAACCCAAAGTAGGTAAGGACATCCACTTATTTTCACATACTGTAGCCTTTTTTGGGGGAGGGGACTTTTCTTCCCAGACATCTGATCAGATCCATTGCACAAAAAATGGAAATTAGCCTATGAGGCTTAGGTTATCTGCCCTGTTATAAAGCATATATAAGAAAATAATGGCTAAGATATTAACTTCCTAGAAACTATTGTATTGGAAAATGAAAGGTGGGAAAATTAAGAACACTAAATGTGAAATCCTTATTTGATTTATTATCCATATTTTTTTTTTAAAAAATGCAACTCTGGTACATGGATATTTTTTACCCAAATTTGCTTCAGACCAATTACTCCTTCAGATTGTTTAATAATAGCTTCTGTGAAAAACAATTCACAACCAGGTATGTTCCTTTTGATCTACAGAATGGGAACAAAAACCTAGTTTCCATGGTTTCTATTCAGATTGCTACCCACAAGACCACTTTTTAAAAGGGATGAATGGGACAGTTAAAATGGATCATAATCAAATCTAAATCTGGTGCCTATATTCTACCAATGCACAAAGTTTTGTGAATTAGTCTTCAATAATTACTGATACAACAAAGGCATTTATCTTTTTTCACACATTTAAAATATTTTTCCTCATTGCATCTGTAAAGAAAAAAATGGGCATGTAGCTTCATATCATATTTTGCATCTTTTTGGTTCTTAACCCAAGTAACATGCACAAGACTACAGATGTAGCATCACATATAGTTTAGCCTGTTACTATGAGCAAATTCTGTTTGAATCTTGTACCCACCACTAATTTACTCATTAGGCAGATTATACTCTAATCCTGTTATGTTTTGTTATAGAGGGGGAATATTGGAGGAATATCTTTGCATAAGGTTTGCAAATGATATTGAGGAAGTGCTTTTGAACATTCTGAAGTGCTGTAGAAATGCTATTATAAAATCAACAGTGCATAAAAGTGCATATGCTATCATTTTTAAACATTTGTGCAACGGCAGTTTATCATATTTTATGATCCTGTCCTAATCTCTTATATTACTTCTTAATGTTTCAGTTCATTTAATGTTCCAGTTATTAAGTTTATCTGATTTTTAACTGTATCTTGATAGCTGCAGACAGGAAAGAAATTAAGTGGCAGGAATTTTCCATTCATAAGGAAAAATGTAAGGGGAATGCTAATGTTTTCTTCACTAGTGGTTAAGTGAAGAAAAACATCTGTCACCAAAGAAGTTGACATAAATTTACTTAATGATATAATTAATGATCTCTGATGGCTTTTTTTTAGTAGTTTTTCATCTGCATTCTTAGGCCCTTCTGGTTTAACTGCACAATATATGCTTTATTATACACATTATCTTCAAAATTTCATTTTTTTAAGTTATGCCACATTTTCTAAGAACTCAAACCACAAAGCTCTTTAATATGGAAAAATGCAACAATTCATACAGACAGCACGTTAGTGGCACAGAAGGGAAGAAGTGATTCATTGGCAACTGCTATTGTAACACAACAATGAATAACAAAGTTCTCATCATACAGTTAAACCTTTGATGAACTTTTGCACATATACAAAGATTAATTCCATGGAGGCAAATTTTCGGTAATATGGTTGAATAGTGAAAGAATTTCTTGTTCAGTGGTTCCTTTAATAATTATCAAATTCTACAGCAGCTACAAAAACTAGTCAGCTGCAAATCCTTTATTTCAAACATGTATTTAAATGAGCTCCTATTGCTTTTAATAGGTCTAGTCTTAGAATTAAATTTGGATCCAATCCACTATACAAGTTTTTTTTTAAACTGGAAAATGTATCCAATTTTTAAACCTCTCAATATATCTTCAATATTTAAGAGAATGGCCCAAATTCTTATCTTCATGCATACAGGGATAACTGGCTCAGGTTTAAATTAAATTCATAAACACATATTTATTTAGAAGTATCATAAATGCCATTTATCTCCACTGCATTTAGGACTTAGAGATATCAAGAAAACAAGGTACACTATAGCCAATGTAATATTCTAGCATAGCACAGGGGTGTCAAATTTGTGGCCCATGGGCCAGATGTATAATGCGCTGGCCACACCCACAGCCCGGTTTACCAAAGGGGGAAAGAAAGTTATGATACGTCATTTGACAACGCGAGTGTGACACCCCTGTTCTAGCATTTGGATAGAACATGGATTATCAATTCCAGCACTTAATCCAGAGTCATTGTCAATAACTCTAGTTCACATAAATCTAAAGCCTAATTTTGACAATGAGGGAGATAGCAAACTATTCCTAAATTGTATTAGTAGAAATGCCAAGAGGTGGCCCATAAGAGTTTATCACAATAATTTATAATACTCGAGCATAGAAAACAATAGGTCAGTGAAAAGATTAGGTAGGGTAGGATCCTTTCATTGTAATTTCTGTTTCTTAGGCATTTATTTGGAAATATCATGCAACATTTCATTATGTAAACCAAAGTTCTAAAAGTTTGCCACCTTATGTGCTGCTTATGAAAACTCAGCCCAAGTCATGCCCATTTCCACCCAAGAAAACGGTAGTTCTTGTGACATATCCAAGCACAATTTTTGAATAATAGTGAGATACTTTTCAGTTCTGTTCCACAGGATAAACTACAAAGCACTTTTCAAAGAATACTAACTCAGCATTGCAGGAATCTCTCTGCTAGTTTCGAATATGCTTTGATAGATTAATTTTCTCCACAATAATCATTCAAGGATACACAATGGCTATCTCAGCACATAACAGCACCTGCCTGGGTTTGAAAGCTAAGCAGAGGTGGGCCTAATTAAGATTGCAGAGGAAAACCTCCTGAAAATACCAGTATCAGGACTTTAGATTAGACTGAGAAGTAAAAAAAGAAAAGCAACACTATAGCAATAGCACTTAGACTTATATACTGCTTCACAGTGCTTTACAGCCCTCTCTAAGCAGTTTACAGAGTCAACACACTATCCTGGAAGAAGGCAATAGAAAATCACTTCTGTATTGTTACCAAGAAAATTACATGGATCTATCTATGAAGACATCAAGAGATGTAACTTGGACATTTGATATCCAGCTGTAGTCAAAATATATATTACTCCATTCACATAATTACCACTAATTATACACTAGGTTTCAGGCTACCTATGTGCTTAGTAAGAAACTGTTGTGAACAGTATCATCTTAGTGAATCTTACATGTTATTTTTAGTAAAAACATGTTGTTATAGTCTAGGGTTTGAACCAAGCTAAGGAATATTTGAATGTTTCAAAAATAATGTTTTTCATTCCTTAGTCAGCTCTTTTAGTACCTGTTTACTTATCCAAGGGTAATACATATTTCTAAGAATATGTATCATCATCATGCTTGTGTGCACCCTATAAATAAATGTATCTCTCTCAAGAGCTGCTCAGTAGGTCTGTTTTAAATTTAGAAAAAAAATAGTAATTTCACTCAAGTATTTTTGGATGAGGGCACTTGAGGCACTACTTGTTCCTTGCCATGGAACAACAAAAAAAAAATTCCTGAGATCTGAAACATAAAGTTTATTTCTTATTCTATGTGAAACCAGAAACATCTCCACTTCTATTACAGCCTCAAAGAGCTTTAACATTAAAAAAACAATAACTGAAAAATATTCTCATTAAAAAGAGGGAAAGGTCCCAAACACACACACACACGCACGCCCAAATACACCTCTTTCACCTTCCTAAAATGCAACTGTTTTTACAATATATTTGATTTACAAACTGTACAAGAAACAAATAACAGTTTCTAAAAGCCATCTTAAAAGAAGTGAAATATTTCTAAAAGGCCAGATTTCATATTGTTTTAGATTGATGTCTGGTCAATTCTCATCATCACGTCCATAGTGAATAGTCTGTATTTCCTGAGCGATGAATGAGGCCATCTCCTGGGTACCTGCTGCTATTACTCGACATGACATCAGATCTAGAGGTCCACCTAGGAGAAAAATTTATTGAAAAATAGCTTAGATGTTTCTTTTGTGATGAAGTCACAAATTATTTCTTGTGTAGTCCATTCTGTGCATTTAATGGGACACATATATAGGAAGAACATTACTAAACCTTTCTGATATGTAAAGTTTCATGTTCTCTTGTTCCCTTTTTTTGATCCTATTCTTGTTCTTTCTCCCTCCAGAATCCCCTTCACCTATGCTCCCTAGCAGTGCTTGGAAATACCAAATTTTTCTTTTGAGTGTTGACTGGTCTTTTTTTTTCCTCCTTCCAGAAGAAAAGAGAACTAATATGAATAGAACAGGGGCTGGCTCAAAGGTAAGACAGACATTTCTTGTCCTAAAGTCCATCTTGATATCACCCAAAATACTTGTGGGATACATTTGGGAAGTCTTGCTTTGAGCCAATTTGAGTTTCCCATCATAAAAATACAATAAGCCATTAGGGACTACAACTGTATAATGAGAAGCACGGTATTAGCAAACTTTTAAAACTGTACATTAAACCCTTAGAATACAGAATGGCTTTCATGCATAAGTTAACTTCCTTCCTTCCCCATTTCTAAGGCCACCACTCCCCAATATGCTTTCACACTTTTCTGAACATTCTTTCCTAAAGATTGGACTTTCAGGAAGTCTAAAATGAGATTGTGGCAAAAAAATTAAACTCTCTTGAATTTGAAGGAGTGGTATTATGGGCAACTCATACTTTATCTTTCTTAAAATATATTTGCTTACCTGATGTATCTATCACAACGCCACCTGCCTCCCTGATAATAACAGTAGCTGCTGCCAAATCCCAACAATGCAAGCCAAACTGATAATATGCATCTGCAGCCCCAGATGCTAAATGACAGAGTGCCAAAGTAGCACTTCCAATAACACGAACCCTGCAATAAATGTTGAAAAAATTGCAAACAATATTAAAGCCTAGCTTTGCTCATAGGAAGTGATTGTGCAGTGACATTCATTTCCAAATATTGGATTCAACGTTTTTACTTGTTTTACAGCTTTTATCTTTGATGCCCAGTATGAACATGATATTCTAGACAGAAAACACTTTCCTTAAAGAGCCAAGTGCAATAAAGATGAAGAAGTAAGCATGCATTAAACACATTTTATAGCCTAACGTAGCTTATTTTTGTGATGGAATTCAAGAATTCAGTGCAAAAAAGAAGACTGTGGTGGCACTACTGCAGATATATCTCAGGGATAGAATTCTCTTGATACACAAGGACACTATTGATGGCACAGTCCATATATGCATTTGAATACCAATGAAATTGTTAATTTGGTTGACTGGATTTCTGACAGCAGTACTTAACCAAAGTAGTATATTAACATTTTTCTTGTTACTAAATTTATTAATTTTACAGGAAACAGAATTACCCATGTGCCTGTGCCTTTAGCAGTCGTTCCATGTTACTAAGAAAAACTTTCAGAGTGTCAGGGTCTCGCTTTGGACCAATCTCAGTTAAAATCAAGGCTTTTGTGATATCTGCAAGAAACATGATTGATGTATATTAATTCAACAGCTTACTCTAATTTCTTTTATAAATGCTACATCTTTGGATGCACAAATCATTTTCAAGTAATCTTTTTTAGAGGCAAAATCCACAACTGATCTTTGAATGGCATGCCAGAGACCACATAGCAAAAAATGGACACTAAACCTGATTTCATTTATGTTAACATTTAAAGTAAATTTATTTACAACCATACTAATAGTACAATTTCATGGGAGTCAAACTAAATGCATGCTGATTAAATGGACATGTCTACATTGTTTCCTTGGTTGCAATTTGGAAGTAGCTCTCCACTGTTTTCTTTTGGTATGAGTTTTTTTTTACTTCACAATCTAATCTATTGCATAAGATTTCATAGTTGTCTCCTATCTAAAAATCCAAATAATTTCTGCTAAAGAAAACTAAAAAAGCCTAAATAAAATAAATCATCTTACTATCACAGATAGTCCTTGTTTAGTAACTACCTCATTTAATAACTGTTCATAATTACAACTGTGTTGAAAAAGAAACTTTATGACCAATCCCCATATTTATGACATTTGCAGATCTGTAAAGCAAAGGAAAACTGAAGAAAATAGTAAGCAGTTGCAATTTCACTTAGTGACTGTTTGATTTATCAACCATTGCTAGTCCCAGTTATGAACAAGGTCTACCTATCCTTTCATGCCATTCTAGAATTGATTGAAAATATCACATTATATATCACAAAAAAATCCACAATAAACCCAAAAGTTATCAGTATTTGACTACTCAAGTCTAACTATAGGTTTTTACTTGGACTTGAATACTCAAAGTTCTGAGATTCAAAGACCATGTGAATTAAATTTTAGAACTTGCAATAAAGATAATAAAACAGAGTGGGACTCTCAGATGCAAATCATATGCATTTTTTAGAAAGAAAGGCAAGACAACACAACAGCTTAATAAACTTTTGTACAACGTACAGCGCTATTCTAGAAATACTTTAGGGCAGGGGTTTCCAACCTTGGCAACTTCAAGCCTGGAGGACTTCAACTCCCAGAATCCCCCAGCCAGAGAAGCTGGCTGGGGAATTCTGGGAGTTGAAGTCCTCCAAGCTTAAATTTGCCAAGGTTGGAGACCCCTGCTTTACGGTGAATCACTGAATTGAAAGTGATTGAAATATCAAAATTTTGAAATATTTCTTACTAGAATGCATATACAATTTAAAATATTAGATGTTATTGCACTCAATAACAGGAGGTCTCTAGACAGATTGCAAAGTGATTTAAGCAATTCAAACCAAACCAAACCAATTTGTGTGTATGTACAGGTAGTCCTCGACTTATGACCACAATTGAGACCAAAATGTTGCTAAGTGAAGCATTTAAGTGAGTTTGCAACTTTTCTTGCCACAGTTGTAAAGTGAATCATTGCATTTGTTAAGTTAGTAACATGGTTAAGTGAATCTGGATTCCCAATTGACTTTGCTAGTCAGGTCGCAAAAGGGGATCACATGACCCCAGGACACTGCAATTGTCATAAATATGAATTCACTTGCCAAACATCTGAATTTTGTTCATGTGACCATGGGGATACTGTAACAGGTGTAAGTGTGAAAAGTGGCTATATGTCACTTTTTTCAGTGCTGTTGTAATTTTGAACAGTCACTAAATGAACTGTTGTAAGTCGAGGACTATCTGTATTTACATATGTACATACGCCAGTAAAATGCAAAATGTGCAACAAATTAATGCATAAATGCCTGGGAGAACAGGAATGTCTTCTAATTCATCCTTACAAGACCACCATAAATCAGTAATTATGCTCTTAAAGTTCGACACTAATAAGACAATAGAGGTTGTGAACATTAAAAGAAATTGTCTGAACTCTTTGAACTGCCAGGGCAAGCTGTTAAAAGGTGGTTTTACAACTATATCTCCCAAACAATACAGCCTGCTTTTCGTAATGTCCTTGCAGCAACCTTAGCATCTGATAGGACGACTTCAACCAGTTCGATCCAACTGTAGGCAGATCTTTTCAGCTCTGTAATAATTGAGCTATTTTTGGCTCACTTGCCTGCCACTGAAGATAGGCCCAGCTGAAGGCATCTGTAGCAAACAGACTACAACAATGCATGGTGACATCAATAAGAGAATTCCCCTTATGTACTTGTGTCCCAGTGCCTGATGCATAAGTATAAGTTGCAGTTTCTATATCATGAGGTCACAACACATGATTTGTAACTTGCCCTCCATCCCCCACTCTGGATACCCAGACAGCTAGCAATAGGATTAAACAGAATTTAATTTTAGGGTAACTGAATTTATAGTAATGTAGCAAAAATATTATTAACCTGAATTAAGAAAAAATACCTAGAAGATACATTTATTTTATCTAAAATTAGTGACAACTCTATAATATTATATATATATATATATGCATAAATTTATAGTGTTTACAAAAACTAAACCAACCTGTCACTTTTGACACCTGAAGCCTTTTGCCATTACAATATGACCCTTGACCTCTTCTACCAGTGTATAATCGTTCTTCAATGCAGTGATAAATTACACCAAATTCAAGCTTTAGGTTTTAAGAAAAGAAAAGGAACATGAATGCAATTTGCATTATATTAGTATAAACAAATCTCTTTAAACTGCATAAGAGTGCAGTTTACACTATTGATTATCCCAAATATTCCTTATGATAAAAGCTACAGGAAATTAAATATACCATCCTCTTATATAATGGCTAATTTTTACATCACAATTACTAAATGAGAAATACAAGAAACTTCTTCTGCAGAGTACTCACTGCAAGTATAATCACTTATCAGAAGTGTTCCATCATCCTTCTCTTGGGTTCTCCATTGGCTATCACTTTCTATCAAGATGTATCATATGTAATTTACCCCAAAGCAATTGTCTGTTTACAGAAATAACATGAAGGGTATGTTTCCAAAGTTTGCACAATCCAACATTTTTGTTACCGCAATATTTTTATGGCTTTCATCATTGTCTAGCAGCAAGGCTGGATGTCAGCCAAACAAAATTGCCAAAGGAGAAAGACTTGTTATTTTTTGTAGGAAAACCCAGTTCAATGGATCACCTGTTCTAAAGGAAGAGTGTAAAAGCCATATACTGGCTACCAACATTTTGTCTAGAAATCCAGACAAATACTCTACAGCAGGGGTGTCAAACTTGATTTCATTGAAGGCCACATCAGGTTGTGTTTGACCTTGGAGGGCCTGGTGGGGATAGCCAGGGTGGGCATGGCCAGCTCAATATCACTCGTGTCAGGGGCGCCTATGGTGGCTTGAGTGCTCTGCCAGTGAAAATGGAGCACGGGCCCTCCCTAGCTCCATTTTCCTTGGCAGAGGGCACCATGGGCTGGTCCTTCACTGTTTCCAGGACGGCCCAGCAGGTCAGATCTAAGCCCCTCTGGGCTGGTTTCCGGCCCGCAGCCTTGAGTTTGATACCCCTGCTCTACAGTAACATGGGAAGATAGAGAACTACATAGAGAGCTATAAATCCTGTGATTTAACGGATAGACAGCACTGCTGGCCTATGATTGCAATAAATTTGATTGATCATTTGCTTAAATACTATACCCATTCCTAAATGCATATACTTTGCAAGTATATTCTACTGATTGCAATTAAATGTAAGGAAAAAGGTTTAGGTTAAGGGGTACTTCTATAATTGCTTTTGCAACACAGTGTTCTGCATGGCTAGAACGGGTATCCAAAACATTTTTAGTTAAGAGAAGAATCATTTATAATTGTTACGTAAAAACATCAAAAAGCTGGTTTGAATATTATAAGTAGGTTTATGCATTGAAATCTATATTTCCACAAATACCATAAGATAAATTGGAAAAATTTTGCATAAGAACTATTCAGGTGTATTTACTAATCCGTCCCCCCGCCCCCCCATTTTTTTAACAGCTGCCACTAAAGCCTATCCAACTTACAGAACATTATTTTATACCTCTTGGTTGACAGCAAATCCAATGCTAACAGCTACAGTTGGAAACCTGTGTAAATAAATACATTATATTTGTTAATAAATTTTCTAATAATGACTAGTACCATATCAACATTGTGATAGTATTTGTTCATTGATTCTCTCAGGTGAGAAATCTTACTTTTTTATATTTAGAGATTAAATTCTAATTGTTTATATAATTTTAATTGTCAGAAAACTGATTTGCATCCTAATCCTAAAGATAGTTTTGTGACTTTTCCAATGATTAATTATCTGATTCTGAGAAAGTTTCCCATTCTTTAAACCTTAGGAATCTATGCAGCCAAGTAGCTGTTCTTATTCCCTGCTGCCTTCATAGGACATTGTTGCACCAGGAATAGACTAAGAGAGAGCAGCAGCTGCTTTTCTAAAATAAGTTCAAAAGTCATTTCCTAGCAACTGCTGCCACCTTATAACTTGAGAAAATAAATATTTTTCCTTCCATAACTAATACATTCCATTATGAAGTATTTTATGAACCAGATTGCAGCCTAATGAAAATTCCCTCCAAAAGAAAATAATTCAAGATGATCCAGAATATAACAACTTAATACTCACAAACTAATTTGTTAAAAGAACATCAATTACGGAAGTAGGTCAAATTAATGATCTGATTTTTGTTGTTCAGCAGTAGTATAAATATTAAAGCAATGCTATTACAATATTTTTAATATATGTAGACTTTACAAGTAAATTTGATGTAATCCTGTGCTGAAATTTGCTTGGTGAAAAACATGCAGAAGGATGAGTTGTAAGCTACATGTCAGGCCCAAAACCAAGAATGATACATATTGATTCTTTCAAGGTGAGTTCTTTATTGTTTCCCACCTATAGACAAAATCTTGCCAGACTGAGCATTTTACTATTTGCATGCACAATATATTCTGTAGCTATTATGGAAGGGCTATCTTTAGCCTCTTTCTCCCACACACAGTTGCTTCTTGCTTCTCTGGAATGTAGCCGTTTCCTCCTGGGCTCCAACATCCTTCTACATTTTATCACACTCTATAAAACTAGAAGGGATTCAACACACACAGAAATTCCACTGATACTTCAGGCATTTAAAGATGCTTGACAATCTGGCTTGTGTCATTTGATGCAAGGTTTTTACCCTGTCTTTACCTATGTACGAAATTGCAGGTGCCATCAACAGGATCAATAATCCAAGTTGGACTGTCATTGAGTATGCACTTTGAACCAGCAGCAGTAGCTTCTTCCGCAATAAACCTAACATAGGTATAAACAAAACTCAAATAAAAAAACTTTGAATTAAAGGTGCATTTGAAGCAGTTGCAAATGTACTATTAAAATAGATTTCAGCCTGAACAGCATACTAGGAATTGGCATAAAAACTTTCTCTGTTACATATATCTGTAAATGAAAGAAATTGTAACCAAATGATCTCAAGAAGGCTTAAGAGACTTAAAGTTCTTATATATATGCCAAGATCTTAATGAATGAGAAATCTACATATATCATGCAAAAATGCAGTGATTGCTTCTTCATCATACTGTGCAATAGTCCTCTTTTGGATGACAGCTGGAAGAACATTTACAGGGTGTATAAATAACAGGCTTTTTCTTTGAACTATGTACAGTGGTTTTTTTTACAAATTAAAACAAAATTAGCTTTTATTTCCTCTCGTAGAATATGCTGGAGGGAGGGGAGGCTTTCAGGTTAGGAATAAAAAGCAGTTTCCTGCAGCTCTTCAGAAATTTATAAGATTGTAGTCCCAGCCCACCCGTTGTAAACAATAATTAAAAAACAAAAACAAAACATGAATATTTGCAAAAAAAAAGTCTAGAGACTGTAACCATCTAGAACTGAAAGGAAATCTTAAATCTGGATTTAAGACAACAAAGGCAAAATTAAAACAAGAATATCACAATAGAAATTGGCATATATCCATTTTAGAATAGTCTGAAAATGTCTCTGTGTCCCAATTCAAACTAAAATCATTGAATACACTTATAAAGATATATACTTTTATTATACTCTGGAAGAGTATGAAAAGCATTACATGTTTGTTATGCTTTGGAAAATAGTATTCTTGCCACTACTGCCTCTAAATGTTCTCAAAAGGTGTTGTAAGGTTAATCATATACAGCTATTATATATTATAATTTAAGCATAATGCAAGGGCTAAGACCAAAGAAATATAGTATCAAGTCTCCACTTTCTCTATCAAGTTCATGAAGTGGAGAATTTGTACCAAGAAACTTTAAATGATGTCAAATGTATTTATTAAGCACACATTTGTAAAGTTAGTTACTATAAATATAGATCAGTATTTTTCAAACTTCACAACTTTAAGGTATGTGCAGTTCTAACCCTGTTAATAACTCTCCTTTAAATTTTCAAACCTAAAGAAGCAAGAATGAAACAGTTGGAAAAAGTGACTCTTCCAATTGCTTATCGCCACTACTTCTGGCTTTGCTTCCATCTGATGCAATCCTAGGGACAATGAATTTCATTTCTACAAATTTCCAAGCATACTGGTACATACGAGGGTGCGCAACTTAGGAGTCCTCCTGGATGCACGGCTGTCTCTTGAAGATCATTTGACGGCCGTCGCCAGGGGGGCTTTTTATCAGGTTCGCCTGATTCGCCAGTTGCGTCCCTTTCTGGAGCACAGTCACCATGCCCTCGTTACATCTTGCCTGGACTACTGCAATGCTCTCTACATGGGGCTCCCCTTGAAGAGCACCCGGAAGCTCCAACTGGTCCAGAATGCGGCCGCGCAGGTGATAGAGGGAGTACCTCGTGTGACCCAGGTTCCTGGACCCGGACTCCTGGACTCGGATGATTCAGAAAGTGAGGGAGAAGACCTGGCAAGGCATGCTTCTCTTGGGCCTTCTCCCTCCCTGGCACCCACTCAAAGGGAGGAGGAGGGTCCGGCAAGGCTTGATTCCCCTGAGCTTTCTTCTGATTTGGCAACGCCCCAAGAACAGTTTTGGAGTGATGCAAGACTGCGCAGACGTGACCGGCGCACGCAGCAGAGGAAGCGTTGGGACAAAGCCAAGGAATGATGGTCATGCAGTGACATCTGCAGAGACTATAAATAGGAGGCGGGACTTCCTGGTTTTTTGTCTTGGACAAAGCAATGAATTTGCGCGGGCAAACTGTATCAATGGAGGGAAGAATATGGCAGTTTCCCCTGCACCTGGATGAAACTGTCTATCTAGACCCGTTCCAGTCCGGTTTCCTGCCCGGTTACAGCACTGAGACGGCTTTGGTCGCGTTGGTGGATGATCTCTGGAGGGCCAGGGATAGGGGTTGTTCCTCTGCCCTGGTCCTATTAGACCTCTCAGCGGCTTTTGATACCATCGACCATGGTATCCTGCTGCGCCGGTTGGAGGGATTGGGAGGCACCATTTATCGGTGGTTCTCCTCCTATCTCTCCGATCGGTCGCAGACGGTGTTGACAGGGGGGCAGAGGTCGGCCCCGAGGCGCCTCACTTGGGTGCCGCAGGGGTCGATTCTCTCGCCCCTTCTGTTCAACATCTATATGAAGCCGTTGGGTGAGATCATCAGTGGTTTCGGTGTGAGGTACCAGCTGTACGCTGATGACACTCAGCTGTACTTTTCCACACCGGGCCACCCCAACGAAGCAATCGAAGTGCTGTCCCGGTGTTTGGAAGCCGTACGGGTCTGGATGGGGAGAAACAGGCTCAAGCTCAATCCCTCCAAGACAGAGTGGCTGTGGATGCCGGCATCCCGGTACAGTCAGCTGAGTCCGCGGCTGACTGTTGGGGGCGAGTCATTGGCCCCGATGGAGAGGGTGCGCAACTTGGGCGTCCTCCTGGATGAACCGCTGTCTTTTGAAGACCACCTGACGGCCGTCTCCAGGAGAGCTTTCCACCAGGTTCGCCTGGTTCGCCAGTTGCGCCCCTTTCTAGACCGGGATGCCCTATGCACGGTCACTCACGCCCTCGTGACGTCTCGTCTGGATTACTGCAATGCTCTCTACATGGGGCTCCCCTTGAGGGGCACCCGGAGGCTTCAGTTAGTTCAGAATGCGGCTGCGCGGGTGATAGAGGGAGCCCCTTGTGGCTCCCGTGTGACACCTCTTCTGCGCAGACTGCATTGGCTACCTGTGGCCTTCCAGGTGCGCTTCAAGGTTTTGGTAATCATCTTTAAAGCGCTCCATGGCATAGGGCCGGGTTACTTACGGGACCACCTGCTGCTATCGAATACCTCTCACCGACCCGTGCGCTCTCACAGAGAGGGACTCCTCAGGGTGCCGTCGGCCAGGCAGTGCCGTTTGGCGACACCCAGGGGAAGGGCCTTCTCTGTGGGGGCTCCCACCCTCTGGAACGAACTCCCCCCAGGACTTCGTCAACTTCCGGACCTCCGAACCTTCCGCCGTGAGCTTAAAACATATCTATTTATCTGCGCAGGACTGGATTAGATTTTAAATTTATATTGGTTTTAATGGGTTATTTTTATATTGTTTTTAAAATTTGGCTATGTAGAATAAGTTTTTTAAGTGTTATTTTATTTTGTATTTATATGTATCTTTTTTATCTGCCTGTGAACCGCCCTGAGTCCCTAGGGAGATAGGGCGGTATATAAATGTGATAGATAGATAGATAAATAAATAAATAAATAAATAAATAAATATATTCGTGAGTAAATTATATTATCTATAATTTCCTCGTTATCTCCAGAGACTTGGCAGGCCCGTGGGTAGACGTGGCCAGGACATTTATCTATGTAATTAAATTAGAAGAGAAGGCCTTTGACTGACTCTTTGTTGGGAGTATTGGGGGAGGGAAACAGAACATCGTGGCTCCCATATAACACCTCTCCTGCGCGGGCTGTACTGACTTCCGGGGGTCTTTCGGGTGCAATTCAAGGTGTTGGTTACCATCTTTAAAGCGCTCCATGGCTTAGGACCGGGCTATTTACGGGACCGCCTACTGCCACAAACAGCCTCCCACCGACCTGTCCACTCCCACAGGGAGGGCCTCCTTGGGGTGCCATTGGTGAAACAATGTCGACTGGCGACCCCGAGGGGTAGGGCCTTCTCTGTGGGGGCTCCTGCCCTCTGGAATGAGCTGCCTCACCAACCTTCGGACCTTCCGCCGTGAGCTGAAGACTCTTTTATTCCATCGAGCTGGGCTAGCCTGAATAAGTAATTTTAAATGAGGTTTTAGTTTTTTGTATTACTTAGTTTTTAATATTTTTGGCCACTATTTATATAAATTTTAGTCTGTTTTTAACTTGTATTTATTGTATTTTTTAATTGGCTGTGAACCGCCCTGAGTCCTTCGGGAGAAGGGCGGTATACAAATGCAATTATAAATAAATAAATAAATTCAAGTGATGTTTGTAGCCAAAAAAGTCAATTGTTGGCAAGAATGGTAGCTGGAAAACCATTTCTACATGTAGCTTTTCAAATCTTCTGCCATATCCTGGAGAATTCTTTCATCTATGGCAAGGGTGTCAAACTTGCGGCATCACTGCGTTGTCACATGACGTATAGTGCCTTCCCCCCCTTCACTAAACCAGGCGTGGGCATGGCCAGCATGTGGTGCAACTGGCCCACAGGCTGTGAGTTTGACAGCCTGATCCATGGCAATGTTTTTCAAACTTGGCAACTTTAAGATATGTGGACTTCAACTCCCAGAATTCCCAAACCAGCATGCTCAGATGAAAGCAGAGCTTGGAGTAATAGAGATATAGCTGTTGAAAGAGCCACATTTATCAAGCATTTCATTCTTGCTTCTTAACTTATGTTTGAAAATTTGAAGCAAAATTAATCACAAGGATTAGAATCCTGGCTAAAATTGCTGATACAACTGAAGCAGCTTAAAAACACTAAAACAAAACAAAACAAAACAAAACAAACCATTTGTGCAAACCACCTTAACCACAATTTATGATCCAGGTTCAGAGAGCATATGAAACCTAATTCCATTGGGCCTCAGTATATTTAAGAACCAGATCATTATGTGGCAACGTAATACATCCAGAGCTATATTTAATAGGTGGCTATTGCCAATCTATACTCTCCAGAAAATGTTTCTGCGTGTGAAACATGCTTGTTTCATTCAAATATATTACCTGTGAAGCACATCTGTTCGCATAATTATGATTTTCATTCACTTAAAACTTCAGCAGTAGAATAATGCCATGGCCAGACATACCTATGAGAGGGAAACTTTTCTTTCAATGCAGAAACAATTAAATTTTCCACCAAGTGATCAGTTTCAGTCACAAGATCTGCTGCAGATGTTTTGGTAGATACTTGCTTTTCTTCTGTGAGAGCTTTTCTAATAATCTAGAAAGAAAATATTATATCTTGCTTTACAAATTTTCCCCATTTTTCTGAAAAACTGCATTAAATTCTCAATAGAAATAAGTGATACAGTTCTTAGTTATGCTCACAATAACTTCTAAAATGATATCATGTGTAAAATACAGTATTTTATTCAGGAAGATTCTGGTGTTGATTAACATAATTACCTTATTTTTCTGTTAAATTTTCTTCATTAATGGCTGCTGTTTAGATGCCACATTTTTGCTTCACAATTAGGATGCTAACACTTTATCACTGTATAAATGTATATGTTGTGAATTCAGTAACTGCTATATTAGTATTTCAATTTTTAACAAGAACTATCAGAAGAAAATATTTTGTGCAGTATTACGACTACATAAAATGGACTGCATTTTGTTTATTTAAACTGAGTTAAAATAAATTAAACTGGTTAAATTAAGATTGAACTGAGTCCAGAACTTGGTCCTTAATAAGTACATAAGTGACATGCTGTAATTTTATACAATATTTACGTGGACACTGTTACAATAAGAATAATTTTGGTTTCTGTTAAAGCTTTTATAAAGACAATTTTCTAAAAGCCTAGAAAAATGGGCCAAATAGAATATACATGATACAAAAATACAAACCCTATAATTTCTTCATTTTTGCTTCTCCTTATACTGCCAAATATTATCTTTTCATCCTTTGCACTTTCTTTCAGAGTAAAACATTAATTCAGGCAAACATGACCATTGCAGAGTATCCAGAAATGACTTACAATATAAATTCCATTCTAAAGGCATGTAAGTAGAAATATTTTTAAAGTAAACTCAAGAAAAAAGGAATGTCTTTAAAAGAGCAATGAGAAGCTAAGCATGACTGAAAGCATCTGTTATTTCACAGGAATGTAAACTAAGTGCTTGGCTGTAATCTTTATTTAAAATCCTTATTTTAAAAAAAAAATCCTATGAACTTATATTTACTTGACACAGTGATATTCCCATGGTTTTCAAACAAGGCATATTTACTTATGACATTCTGGATTCATGGCCAAAGCTACATAAAAGCATAAATATGGTTTCAAAATTCAGTAACAGCCAACCCACTCCCACAATTTGAGATTTAGAGAACTGTGAAAGAGGATAGTCTTAAATGCCCTAGAAAAGGCAGTCAGGGAAGTTATGGTTGGAAACTCCTGAGCTAAATCTGGGACATACTCAGAGAAGCATCATACTCTTGCCTATCCCCCCGACTTTAAGCTCACATGTGAGGGGGGAAACTCTCAGTATATCCATCAGGATGAATAAATAATCTCAGTTCTAATTTAAGTAGGTGGTTCTGTGGTTTCCTTGAAACCATTCAATAAAAGCTTTTACAGATTAAAAAGAGCACCTTGAATTGTATTTAGAAAGCTACTAGAAGATTACTAGAAGCTCTCATCCACTTGCAGACAGGCTTTTGCATTCTGCATGGACTACAGTTTTTGGGTAGCTTTCCAAGACAGTCACCTGAAAACCCATTGTAGTGATCTATCTGAGAGGTGATGAAGACATAGATGATCATTGCCAAGGCATCATGCTCCAGGTAAATCCATAATTGATGTACCAGCCAAATCTAAGTAACCCTAGCTTCTACTTGCCTATATAGTTGTAGCTGTGAGTATACGAGGACCCTAAATCACTGAATTGCTTCTTTAGACCAAGTGCCTCCCCATCTTGGGGTAGATCATTAATGGTTTCTTGACAAGTAGCATGTTTATCTTACAGGGATTAAATCTTGGTTTGTTTTTTCCCCTGTCCAAATTCCAACAGCCTCCAAACAAGGAGCCAGGACTTGCATCTTCAGCCCAACCAATGGTGTGTGTATAATTTGAAATAATCAGTACTCTGATGATCCTGTACTCATGTACTTTTTCCAGCAGATTCACGTAGTTGTTAAATTCACAGAAGGCTAAAGAAACAAAAGCCTAGATCACTTGTAAGTTTGTTATTTATATACAGTACATTAAATATATTATATATTTTATATGTAGCCGAAGACAATTCTTCTTCACTCAATGTGGCCCAGACAAGTCAAAACGTTGGACAACCATGTGATAGAGCATTTTCCACAGATCATCCTGTACAGTTCTTCAGAATTAAGCAGTTGAAGTGAATCTCAGTTACCCTCAAAAAGCTAATCCAATCATGACCCATCATGTGCAGAGTCCAGGCCAGAGAGAATTTAAGCAATTTTAAATATGAAATCCCGCCCTAGAATCTCACGTGGCTTTAGGAGAGAGCGCCCCTCAAAAGAATGCAAACACCCATACAAGGGCTGAAGAGGCACAATCTGTAATTGCAATAAGAAGCATTATTTTGCCATATTTATTCATACAGTGTAATCTCAAATATGAACAGTTACTTGTATCTAGTCCAATCTGCTCTTGGTTTTGGTCCACTAGTACTCTAGGTGTGTCTTCTGCCACCTCATCCCTCAGAACTAGCACACAGGAATAGTCCAGGATGGCAGGATTTCGTACATAAATATGGAATTAGTGACTGATTGGAGGTGATTTCATCAAGTGTTGCGGCTACTTCAATACTCCAAAAATTGCTCAGGCACTCAAAAGAACCACTTACTAGCTTATTTGGGATACCCCTAAGTGTTCTCTCGAATCCATTTAGATTCATTAGGCACTGGACCAGACTGTCCTATACTGTAGGTCCTACCATCCTGCAGAGCCTCTTGGCAGTAATGAGGCTCATAATGAACAGGGAGCAATTTAACTACAGCAAAGATTTAATCTTTATCTTCCATTATCAGATGATATGTCGACTGCTTGTAGATGAACACTCTATCTAGTATGGCACCTAGACTGCCTGGAGTTGCCATGAAGTCTCATGGAATCTTCCCTTGGAGACAGAAGTCTCCCAAATGAAAAGCAATGAGCTTTCTACCTCTTGCTCCCCAATAAGCTCCAAGAGATCACAAAAACACTCTGCTATGCAGCAAGGTATGCAATACACAAGAAAAGTTTCTGATTTGCCATTGTCCAAAATCACAAATAGGCATGCACAACTTGTCACTTCCAAACCAGACCCTCTGGCCACTATTAATTCCAGACAATCATTGCTACCCAAATCACCTACTATTGGATCACTTGCTAATGCAGGACCTGTAACATGGCAGAGCAGATTTCCAAGAGGGCAACATCACAACTTGCTGTCAACCCCAGGTCCCAATACTGTAAATATATGCTAGTTGTGCATACCAGTTTGCATACTTATCCACAACCAAATTGTGGAGAATATGATCTTATCCTGTATAAATTTGGCATTAACCAGCAAAAAAGTTCCTGGGCTGAGAAAGCTGGCCTCTTTTTAGGTACACAGTAATAAACTCAATAGGTCATATAGGAACAGATTCAAAATAGAATATTCAAGTTATCCAACTGCTATTTGGAAGGCCACAAGTAAAATCTAGTTCATTCTCAGTCATCATCACAATTAAAAAACATTTTTATTATTACCATGTTTCAAGAGGTAAAAGAACTTCTTAGAAATATACAAGATATGCAAACCATATTTCCTTTCCTTCCTACTATTGCTAAAGAAAAGCAGCAAGGTAACTTAGGTTTCTGCCTCAGGCAATTACTCTAAGCATATACTATTAATAGCAAGTAAACTTTGCCCTATAAAGTAACAAAAAAGGAGTTGTAGTAGTTGGCAACTCACCACATTGAGAAACTAAAACAAATGATACTGACCAGACTCTTTGGCTCATGAAGTGTTCCATCTGACAGGCCCAAAGATCAAAGACATGACAAAACAAGATTAATCAAATCCACGGATAATTATCTTTTCCTGCTAATATATGAGTACAAACAATTCTGCAAAAAACCAGCTACAACTATATCGCATGACGAGTTTGAAAATCTTGGAAAGAAGCTCAAGATCCCCAGGGCTCAGTGATATCCATCCTTTCAGTTCATGAAATGGGACTGTATGGGGAAAGAATATTGTAAATCAGTGAATCAGTAGGGGGTATTTTATTTCTGGGACCTTTGTCTGAATCATCTAGGTAAGAGATTGTTGGAGGAAGATCGGTCATATTTCACTAGGACTAGTAAAATTGTGTTTCACCAAAGGATGATAGATGGAAACAAAAATCCTGAAGGGCTTCATATAAAGGCCTGTGCATTGTAAGAAGAAGCAATGTTGCTGAAATGGGGCTTTTAAATCATTAAAAAAAATCAGAATGAGGAATAAATTTCATGGTCATTATTGTCTATACACATGGAAAATAAGACAAGCTTGGGCTCTCAGCATAGAAAGTCATATATGATGTAATAAATATAATAGAGAACTGGTATGATGACTTTATCACTGTACAGTAAAATATGTTTATTAAGTATAATGGAGACCTGGTAGATGACTGTATTCCTGGAACAGAGCAGTAGAACGACACAATTTGTTTGAAAGGAATAAAAGTAATAGAAAGGGAAGAATGCACTTTGTGTTAAAAAAATTCTTGTTCAAAAATAACAACACTGTGTTGGTGTTGACTAACTTAATCCAAACAAAACTAAACAGTTATCTATTTGCAACATTAAATATGGATCTGTATACAGAGCTGGGGGTTGGATGCAAGGGTATAATATCATAATATTGTACTCCACATTATAGGCCCCCTCTACAATGGAGTTATACTCTTTTGCAGTAGACTCTATCACTATGTAATTAGCAAAATGAGTGGTTGATTTTACCTCTCCTAAGAGGTTACTGTTTACTGGACAGTTTAAACTGAAGGAAAGCAAAAATAAGAAATGTTGTGATCATTTTTACTGGGGAGAATAAAATTTTCCTTTTAGTGTGCCAGTATAAAAAATTGATATAGGAAGAAAGCACCTATAAAAACACTAGCTGTGCTGTGCCTCGTCCGCTTTCCCCGCAACCGGGCCCGTCTTATCTGCTTCCGAACGCCGAGGAATGTCCTAGCATGCCTCCCGGCCCCAGCCCTGGCTCCATGCCCAGACAGGCCGAAGAAGAAGAAGTGCCTCCAGCCCCTAGCCCTGGCTCCATGCCCAGACAGGCCGAAGAAGAAGAAGTGCCTCCAGCCCCCAGCCCTGGCTCCATGCCCAGGCAAACGGAGCAACTAGACCCCTCCCCCTCCCCCACAGCATGTGAGCCTGAGGAAGGTCAATTACCAACAGCTGCAGACTGGAGTGACCCTCGCTTCAGGAGAATTGGTGGGCGGCGGCAACAGAAGGAAGGGAGGGGCAGGCCTGGATAAGTGATGAGTCATGGAGCCACACCCCATGGCCTATATAAAGGATCTGCTTTCTGGCATTCTCTGAGTCAGGCAAAGTCTACCTTACTTTGCTGAAGTTACTTTCTGGTCTCCTGCCTGCCTTGAGAACTTTGCGAGGACTTTGCAGAGCTGCAGAGGCATGCCTGATTCGGATTTCCCTGACCCGGCCGTCAGCGGAGGAGTGGGAAACAACAAGCTGGATACTTGTGCTTCGCTACGAAACTATGTGATCAAGCTTGATAAATCGGCACTTACAGCTTGAAAATTAATGAGTAGTTACGATCCCACAGCCTTGCCCCACAGAAGGCTCACCTATCATATCCCCTTCTCTCCCTCAGCCTTGCCCCTCAGAAGGCTCTCCTATCCTATCCCCAGGTTGCTGCTGTGAAAGTAAAACTGAAATTCCTCTGCTTGTGTTTTCCATTTGGAACATATTTCTTTTCAGGTGGGGAGGAGGAGTAGAACTCCTTTGCATCAGAGGGCTGTTTGGAAAGGGAAATAGTATTTGCTGTGTGAGCAAGGAGACAGGAAGGAGCCTCGCCCTGGCTTAGCTCAAGTGTTCAGTATTAAAGCTGCTTCCTGATGTGAAGGTAAAACTGAAAGTGAAATTCCTCTCCTCTGCTTGTGTTTTGCATTTGGAACCGAATTCTTTTCAAGTGGGGAGGGGGAGTAGAACTCCTTAGCATCAGAGCATGTTAATCATAATATAGGAAATACAAATGCTCTGATGGTTTCAAAAAATCCGTTCTTAGTGAGCACCTAGAAGCTAAGAGAAACATACGTGGCAAATTTCAAGTTTGTAGGCTTTATGGTTCTAGAGATTTCATGATTACGGTGTGAGTGGTTTTCGCCCTTTATATATATAGATACAGTAGAGAATTTATTATCCAATGATTGTTACTGGTATTTATTTGTGGCACAGAATTTCTCAGTGATCCTTATTTTTCCTTTTTAAGTCTTAATTTTGTGATGAATGTTAAGAGCTCAGTTTTAAAAGCAACTAAAACTTGAAATATGAAAGTTCAAGTCCATTTCCAACCACAAAAACTCATTGGATGATACTGAACTGAAAGCTTATTTTACAGAATTGTCATGAGGAAAAGATGAGACATTCACCATCCTATCTCCTAGAAGAAAGTGGTTAATACTAACACTCAAGGATTGATAAAACTACATAGTATTATTTCAGTAAATTCAGTTCTATTAGTTAAATTAGTATTTATTGAATTATTTTAACAAATGTGTGTCAGTGAACAAGCTGAAACTTCATGAAGGGATCAGTGAAATGAAAAGTTTGAGATCCCTCTTTATAGATCTAGAGACAGAAAACATATATTAACCCTTCAAATAATATTGTGTAAAGGTGAATTTAAATATGTTAGGTTCACTTTCTGTTATTTACTTTGTGTAGCTGCATTTCTTAAGTTTCAAACATCCAATAAAAATGAGTATCCGTATCAAACCATGACGACACCAAAATGATAAAACATACGCCTACACACAAGTTTATTACAGAGCAAAAGTGCTCCTTTTCTCATGATATGCAATCCCCAGATTCTTTTACATCTTATCCTAAAAGAACATGTAAGAGGGCAGATTTAATATAATATAATATAACAACAGAGTTGGAAGGGACCTTGGAGGCCTTCTAGTCCAACCCCCTGCCCAGGCAGGAAACCCTACACCATCTCAGTCAGATGGTTATCCAACATTTTCTTTAAAATTTCCAGTGTTGGAGCATTCACAACTTCTGCAGGCAAGTCGTTTTCTTAATTTCTGCACTTATTCAGGAGTAACTGAAACCCAATGAACTTGGTGGATTTGCACCCAATTCAGCATATTTGAATTACCACAACGTACTTCTTTTCTCCAACCTGATCCCCTTCAAATACAATTCAAAGATTCCATTCAAATTCAAGCTCCGTGCATTTGAAGGGATCCATGTTGGGGAAGGTTCCCAAGATCTGCACGCAGCTGCAGCTCAAGTTAGCAAGAAATCTCGAACGTAAATCTTACAAGAGGCAAAAGGAAGAAAGTGCACCGGTGGGGGGGGGGGGAAGGGAAGTCTCGTTTACCGATGCCCCAAAATGGAGAAAGGGGTGGGAGAGAAGAAATAAAGTTTTGCTTGCTCCCCACAAGGCTCCACGTGTGGCCTGACCCAGAAGCCCCTTATGAGACAGCCGCCCTCCCCCACCCACCCCCCGCCGAAGCAGCTCCCGCTCACCTGTCCCGCCTGGAGCGCGAGCTGCACCGCCACCTCCAGGCACTCTTCCCAGGGATCGTCTCCGCCGCCGGCCGCTTTGCCTAATCCTCGCTGCCCGCTGGGGTTCATGACTGCCGCCGCCGCCGCTCCTCCTCCCCCGCGCCCAGGATCCTCGCCTCCTCCCGCGTTTGCGAGGATCTCCGCGGAAATAGGAAAAGAGGGAGGGGGCTGTCGGTGCGGCAAGTCCTTGAAGTTTCTCCGGCGCTCGAGGGGGTTTCCCTCGCTCGGGCTAAGGAGGGGGGGGTGTTCGCTTCACAGCCCCGCGGGGCGTCACTTGCCGAAGCCCCCCACCCCCACCCCACAGCCGCTCTTCCTGCGCCGCCGCCACCACCACTAGCCCCGGCTGCCCTCTCGCCTTCCCTCATCCACCTCGGTCGCCGGTACAGAGGAAGGCGGGAGAAGCTCCACTGACACAGAGCCCGCCTTCCTCAGCCGACTGGCCATGCTTGCCGCCCGTCTCGAGGAGAAACCGCCTCTCTCCGCGCCCAGCGCTCTTGCTGACACCTAATTTTAGGACATTGTGTGCTCAAGCTGGTTCCTCACGTAGCTAGCGAATCACGGGCGCGGGTGGGCGTTTCTAGGGCAATAGGATGTGATTCACAGGAAGTTCCTCTCTTTTTTTCCCTTTTTACACTCCCCCCCCGCCCCCCGTTCGGCTCAGCTTCCCCCCCACCCCTAAACTTTGAATTCCGTCTTTCTTTCGCTTTTTCACCCTCCGGGAAAGCAGCGTTTGTGCTGTTTTGCGGGTCTGGTTTTTTCCCCCCCCTTTTCTTTGCAAGGCATCTTCGGATGCTGGCAATGCAGTTCTTGAAAATTCGCATTTGCCCGATTGCCAGGTCAGGCTGGAGTTCCTGTCGTCAAAGGCAGTTCGTTTCCTTTATTTACGATCGCACGAATCAATACCCACCCTTTTAAATACAAATTCCCCGCGTTAGGAAACTGCGGAAGACTAACTGACAGCCAAAAAGCGAGTTCGGGTCTTCCAAATCTAGTCCTTCCAAGGTTTTTTTTGCTAAAATGATTAAATTATGATGGAACTGAATTGCCGCTGAGGGGCAAGATAATATTTGAAACCATTCACCTTATTTTCTGTCAGAATGTTCATTCTAAAAAAGAACTAAGAAAGTTAAAGGCTCCTCTCCCGCCGTTCTGTGATTGGTCAGATCCTCCAGACAAAATCGGCTTATGGGACATTTATCCAGCGCGCAGAAGAGATTTGAGTTCAACCAGCACATGGCAAACGAGTCTTTTACTATCTTAATTTTAAATTAATTAAAATTAATGGCAAGCAAGTAAATGGTAACAAGTCAATGTTAGTTGGAATGTTGATTTACTTCTTTTTCATATAGTAAACGAATTTATTACAAATAGTGACCAAGGAAAAGAAGTGTGAAGTTGAAGAAAATAAAATCCACCCTTCCTGTATAAAGAGAAAACAAATCTCTAGGAAGTGGTCCTGTTGGATAATCTAATACTAGGGATTAGTCTGTCTGCTACAGTTTATGTATCAACCAGAATTGTTCTCCTGTTTATAAAATAAACTAAAACTGTTTCCTAGTTCTTGTTAAGTCCATCTGGGCATCTCTTGGGTTTACAATACCCAAGCTTGGGTGTTTTCTTGCAGACGTTTCTTTACTAGGCTAGGTAACATTATCAGCGTTAACCTATTCTGATTACAGTGTTCAGCCACTCACTCACATATTCTCTCTTCTACTGGAACATGAGAGCATCTATTTAACTTAAATTATTTTAAGCAGACAGGACTTCAGATGAGTTGGTATTGGCAGGTGACAATTGCTATAATATGATGTGGGGAGGAATTAAATGTGCCAATTTCAGCTCTTCCAAGTAGGGCTTTTATCATGCAATCATTGTCTCACTTCCAGAATTTTTCAAAGCCTCATGTCATACAGTACTGTAATCATCTTTTGTTTTCCCACTGCAGAAAATCTACACATTGAACATATATTCTATTCCTTCCAGGTTATTTTCAATTATTGCACATCTTTGCTACTGAAAGATTTTCATTTGCATGCTACTAATTTTAAAGGGATTCTACTCTGACTTAATGAGAACCAGTTTAGTGTAATGCTTAAGGCATCAGGCTAGCAACTAGGAGACTGCTAGTTCCGCCTTAAACACAAAGCCGGATGGATGAATGAGCCAATCACTTTCGGTCAACCCTAGGAAGGAGACAATGGCAACCATTTCTGAAAAATCTTGTCAAGAGAATTGAAAGGACTTGTCCAGGAAGACTCTGAGAATTGGACATGATTGAGCAGAAGAGGAAAAAAAGCTGTTTGGTTAATACTAAGGTTTCTAGAGACAAATCATGCTCCATGCAAAACATTTTTGAAATCTTCCAAATAGGTTTTTGAGTACAATTCAAAGTGCTAATTATCATCTATAAACTCCCATGTGGCATAGGGTCAGGTTATTTGCAGGACTGCCTGTTCCTGGGGGTATATGCCTATCTCATATATTCCAGTTAAGGACACACTCTGGATTACTTTATTAAAAGAATTCCATTATTATGAAGTCAGGAAGTAGCCTTCTATGTAGTGGCACCTGCCCTTTGGAACAATCTCTCCTTCAATTCTGCAGGCCTTTAGGAATGTGGTCAAACTTTCTTTCCCCAGCTTTCGGGTCAGGTCACCATTTTATTATTTAATGAGTTGTAATGAATATTATTATGTGTTAATCATGATTTGGGGGTGGATTTTTTAGTATCCTTCCCAGGCTCAAATAGTTACAATTGAGCAGCCATATAAATGCTTAGATAGATTCCTGAGAGTTTGGAAAAATTACAAAGCTCTTGAACTCTACCAATACATTCTGGGTGAAATGAAATGGAGAAAATGGGACAACAGTGAATTTTTTCAAAAGTGACTATCTTGACAAAAAAAATCCCAAGAGTCACAGCATAATTTTGTAAGAATTGCAAAATTATACCAGAAAACTGCAAGTTGTTCATCAGTCAGACTTTTTTTCCCTGAGAAAGAAGTTGTTTCACTTCTCATTCAAAAAGCTTCAGCGGTTTTGAAGGGGAAGACAATGGAAGGATTAATTCTGACAGGATGGGGGAGGGTTAGGAGGATCACCTTTCTTTGCAGTCATCTGGTCATTAGCACTCTCTCTGAGAGTGAACAGACCATACCAGATGATGCAAATAAATATAAACCCCCCCTTCTGTCAGAACTAATCATTCCATTGCCCCCACCATCTTGCCAGAACTAATGACGCTTCTTGGACAAGAAGCAAAAGGTTTTCTTCCTCAGGGGAGTGGGGGGGACCAGCTAGTTGCTTTTGCACAAGCATTGAGACTAAGGGGCAATTATTGTTTCACACTATCACACTGCATGGATAGCTTGGTTCATTACATAAGTGAAACAGGTATCAGGTGTGTGTGTTATTTGGCCACTCAAAGTCCTTTTGTACATTGGTAGAACCCAAAATAGATAGCTGATTTAAAGTGGTTGCGTGGAGCCCAAAATAGTAGTCGTCGGGGGCGTGGCCATGACCGTGGTGGGGTAAGGACCTTTCCTTCACTTCACAGGGCTTAATAATGAAGATTTATGAGGATTAATGCTGTTTGGAATGCACCGTTATGGATGAAAGTTAATAAATCATGAAGTGGAAGTGTTAATAGCCCAGCAGACTGAATTTAAAACTGGTAGGTCATTTGAAACTGTTTGAATTAAGGAGTTTTTACTGCGTGGAATGACCGAACTGGCAGACACGATGAGTTTGGAATAAACTGCTGTCTTTTGCTTTCCTTATTATAATTATCGTGTTCTGTGTTACATGCTGAGGCTAAGGAATATCAAAGACTGAACTTGCTAATGAGAAGAATTTTAATTGAAGAGATCGATCTTTGTGCTGGACTGACTGGCTGAAGAAGATTTTATTAGGTGGATAATTTTTTTTATTATTTTTCTTTGAGAGGAAATTAATAGCTTGTTTATATTACAGAAAACAAAAAGGACTTTGTTTTGAAGTCCAAGTTGGTTTTTTTTTTTTTTTTTTTTTTCCCTCTGCCGACGTGGAGAAAAAATGGCGCTGATTAAACTGTGAGGTAATTGTGTTTCTTTGTGGAGTGAATATGACTCATAAGTTACTGATAAGCTACTAACGAGTGCAAATAAGCCGTTTCGCTTCAATTAAAGATTGTCGTCCCTTGATCTTCATCAAGACCCTCTGTAAAATTGGTTTGACTGCTGTCCTTTGATCTTCACTAAGACTCTTTGAAAAATTGGAATCCCAGTTTGAGAAATTTTTTGGTTTTTTTGTTTTTTTCAAAATGACTCAACAACTTTCAGAAACGCAGCAAATTGCTGCAGCTTTAAATAAAATTGGGGAAAAAATAGCAGGACTATCAGAGCGTATAGATAATTTGACATTTAAACTGACATCTGAAGTGCAAAATTTAAAGCAAGAGATGAATGATAACTTTGCTAAACAAAAAGAGGAAATGATAATGATTAAAGATGAAATGGAGCAGCTGCATGTGCATGAGGCAAAAGTAGATCGGCAAATTGGCAAAATATTTTATAAAAATGAGCAGCAAGATAAGAGAATTTGTCTTTTGGAAGAAGAGATGAGGAAATATAATTTTGTTATCAGAGGAATCTCGGAAGAAAGGGAGGATAAATTGAAACAGCGGGTTTTGAAATGGATTAATGATTTGGATACGCAACTTACGTTCACAATAGCAGACCTGGCAAGTGTTTTTAGAATTGGATATAGAAGGCAAAATGGTTCTAACAGGAATGTGCTTGTCAGGTTCGCAAATCTTGGTGATAAGTTGGAAGTTATGGCCAAGTTAAGAGAGTTGGGAGATGCTTTGAGTTTGAAGGAAGACTATTCAAGTCTTCCCGGATATATCAAGAGAAGAAAGGGCATGGAGATTTTTTAAAACCAATTACAAAAGTTTTGAGAGATAATGGAATTAAATACAATTGAGGCCACCACAACAATTGAAATTTTTTATAAAGGAAGGATGCGATAATCACCCCAGATATAGATGCATTATTATATTTACGGAGCTTGGACTGATTGAGATGGAGGATTTAATGGAGATAAAAGATCAAATGCTTCAGATGGGTGGAACATACGTGGAAACATCAATCTCAGAAGAAGAAAAAGGGGCTATTGGAGGCAAGACTCTAAAGGGTTAAAGAGGAAAGAAATATCACCTGTGTTGGTTGAACAGAAGAAGAGTCGTGAGGATACAGTAGGAGAAGAAGCAGATAAGAGTCTTGGAAAATATGAAGCTGAATGCGGGTCATCGCTATCTTTTTTTGAGTGATGAATTTAAATAGACAGCCCGAAAGAAGTGCCCGGCATTGGCACGTCCCTCTCCCCATTCTCTTTATAGAGGCGAAACCGATGAGGATGTGGGGAAGAAGATTGTTTGTATTTTATTGTTTGTTTTGTTTTGTTTTTTCTGTTTTCTTATTGTTGTTTATATGGTAGTTTAATGTCGGGTGGTGGGGGCACAGAAAGGAAGATGCGGGATAGGATTAAAAATTTATATTTTAAATGGGAGTTATAAAAATAATGTCATGGAATGTGAAGGGTACAGGAATCAGATTAAAAGAAGAAGATTGGAATTTAAGATTAAAAGGATTTACCAGACATTTTATTTTTACAAGAAACCCATCAGAAATCTGAAGATTCAAATAGAATGTATATAAAAGGTATGCAAATATATGAAAAAGCATTTGGAACTTCAAAAGCTAGAGGAGTTGCAACACTGATATCAGATAGGGTGTATTTTGAAAAACATAAGGTAATTTTGGATGAAGATGGAAGATATGTAATAATTGTTGGAAATCTTAATGAGGAAAAAGTGACACTTGTTAATTTATATTTACCGAATGAAAAACAAAGAGAATTTCTTGAAAAAATAACAAAAATTTTGGAGAATGAAAGTGTAGGGAAAGTAATTGTGGCTGGGGATTTTAATTTAATCAGAGATAAAATAGACAGTACTAATCCCACCCGCTGTGGAGGAGCAAATAAAATGGGGATTTTAAATATGTGGATGCTTCGAAATGGTGTGGTTGATGTGTGGAGAGAGGTTAAAGGAATTGAGAGAGTATACACTTTTTTCTCTAAGATATACAATACATATTCTAGAATTGATTATATTTTTCTTTCTAAAGATTTGTTGAACAATGTGGATAAGGTAGATGTGCGAATTTTTAAAGATTCTGATCATGCAGAAGTTATGGTGGACTTAGATTTTAATTTTGAGAAAAAAAGAAGCTATTGGAGATATGACGAGAAATTGTATAAAATGAAAAGGATAAAAATGGATACTTAAAAATTGGAGGAAAGTTGGAGATTAAATGATAACGGGAGGTTAAATTTGAAATTGTTTGGGATGCGATGAAAGCGGTGTTTAGAGGGGAGAGTATTAAATTATCAAGTAGGAAATATAAAAATTATAAAATTAAAATGGAAAGAGATAAAAATCAGATTAAAGAATTGGAAAATCAATTTTTGCTTACTAAAGAAAAAAAATTCTTCAGGAGCTTAATATGTTAAGAAATAAAATGATAGAAGAAGATACAGAGTTAGTAAAAAGAAATATGAGATTTTAAATAGGAATTTTTGAATTTAGTAATAGAAATTCTAAATTATTGGCAAAGATGGCGAAAGATAAAAGAGAAAAGAGAGAAATTGGAGTTTTGATAGATGATAGAGGTATAAGATGTTATAAAAAATTAGAGAAATGTGAAGTGGTTAGAAACTTTTTTCAGAATCTATATTCAAAGAAACCAATTAATCGGGGAAAATTGCAAAGCTATTTAGAAAAGTATGTGGTGAAAATTGATCAAACATATAAGGAATTGATGGAAGAAGATATAACACAAGATGAGATTAATGGAATAATACAAAAATTAAAATTAGGGAAAGCTCCAGGTGAGGATGGATTACCTGTTGAGTTTTATAAAGAATTTAAAGAATTAATAATACCAAGACTGCAAAAATTATTCAATGGAATATTACATGGTGGAGAAGTACCTTCGTCATGGAATAGAACGGTGATATCCTAATTCCTAAACCAGATAAAGATTTAGAAAGGATTGAGTCCTATCGGCCCATTTCTTTAATTAATCAGGATGCAAAGATATTTACTGCTATTATAAGTAATAGATTAAATAGATTTATAGATAGATATATAAGTTATAATCAAGTAGGTTTTGTGAAGGGTAGATACATGAGTGATATTGTTAGAAGAGTATTAAATATTATAGATGTAGCTGAATATAATGGTGATAAAATTGGTATAGTATCATTGGATATTTTTAAAGCTTTTGATTCTGTACAATGGGAAACTATTAAAGTAATTGTGGAGGCTTTAGGCTTTGGTAATAAGTTTATACATGTTATTTCAAAATTGTACCAAAAGAGCAGTGCAAGAGTGAAGGTGAATGGAATATTAACTGAAGAGATAAAATTAGAAGCTGGCACGAGACAAGGATGTCCCTGTCCCCAACATTATTTTTATTGGCTATGGAAATATTGACAAAATGATAGAAAAGATGAAGAATTAGAAGGATATAAGGGTATAAGATAAATTTGTATGGATGATACTTTAATTATTTTGAAAAATGTAGAGAAAGATCTGAAAAGATATATAAGCATTTGATAGAATTTGAGGAAATGACAGGATTGAAAGTAAATTGGTCAAAGTCAGAATTATTGATGGATAGTAATGGTAATGAGTCTGAGAATATGCAAGAGCAATTTGGGATAAGGATTAAAACACATTGAAATATTTGGGTATAGTGCTTTCACTTAAGGTTAAAGAATTGAAAATCAATTTTGCTTACTAAAGAAAAAAAATTCTTCAGGAGCTTAATATGTTAAGAAATAAAATGATAGAAGAAGATACAGAGTTAGTAAAAAGAAATTTGAGATTTTAAATAGGAATTTTTGAATTTAGTAATAGAAATTCTAAATTATTGGCAAAGATGGCGAAAGATAAAAGAGAGAAGAGAGAAATTGGAGTTTTGATAGATGATAGAGGTATAAGATGTTATAAAAAATTAGAGAAATGTGAAGTGGTTAGAAATTTTTTTCAGAATCTATATTCAAAGAAACCAATTAATCGGGAAAATTGCAAAGCTATTTAGAAAAGTATGTGGTGAAAATTGATCAAACATATAAGGAATTGATGGAAGAAGATATAACACAAGATGAGATTAATGGAATAATACAAAAATTAAAATTAGGGAAAGCTCCAGGTGAGGATGGATTACCTGTTGAGTTTTATAAAGAATTTAAAGAATTAATAATACCAAGATTGCAAAAATTATTCAATGGAATATTACATGGTGGGAAGTACCTTCGTCATGGAATAGAACGGTGATATCCCTAATTCCTAAACCAGATAAAGATTTAGAAAGGATTGAGTCCTATCGGCCCATTTCTTTAATTAATCAGGATGCAAAGATATTTACTGCTATTATAAGTAATAGATTAAATAGATTTATAGATAGATATATAAGTTATAATCAAGTAGGTTTTGTGAAGGGTAGATACATGAGTGATATTGTTAGAAGAGTATTAAATATTATAGATGTAGCTGAATATAATGGTGATAAAATTGGTATAGTATCATTGGATATTTTTAAAGCTTTTGATTCTGTACAATGGGAAACTATTAAAGTAATTGTGGAGGCTTTAGGCTTTGGTAATAAGTTTATACATGTTATTTCAAAATTGTACCAAAAGAGCAGTGCAAGAGTGAAGGTGAATGGAATATTAACTGAAGAGATAAAATTAGAAGCTGGTACGAGACAAGGATGTCCCTGTCCCCAACATTATTTTTATTGGCTATGGAAATATTGACAAAATGATAGAAAAGATGAAGAATTAGAAGGATATAAGGGTATAAGATAAATTTGTATGGATGATACTTTAATTATTTTGAAAATGTAGAGAAAGATCTGAAAAGATATATAAGCATTTGATAGAATTTGAGGAAATGACAGGATTGAAAGTAAATTGGTCAAAGTCAGAATTATTGATGGATAGTAATGGTAATGAGTCTGAGAATATGCAAGAGCAATTTGGGATAAGGATTAAAACACATTGAAATATTTGGGTATAGTGCTTTCACTTAAGGTTAAAGAATTGAAAAACTTAATTATGATGTGGTGATTAACGAAATTGAGAAGAAGATAGATAAATATAAAATTTTAAAGTTGTCTTGGTTTGGTAGAATTGCAATGTGTAAGATGATGTTGTTGCCTAAGTTCAACTTTTTATTCGAGATGCTACCACTAAATTTGACAGAGAAAGATATTGAAGGATATCAGAAAAACTGGATAAATTTGTAATGGTGGCAAAAGACTTAGATAAGTGAAGAAAATGTGGTATCAAAATCAAAAGGAAGGTGGATTAGGAATCCCCAAATTATTTAATTATTATTGTGCGTATGGTATCCGGATAGTGGTAAAAATATTAAAAGGTGAAGATAACTATTGGAGAGACTTAGAGTTAAAGGATATAGAAATTTGGATCAAGGTGGTTTTTAGATAAAGCAAATTTAAAATGTGTAAGTAGAAGTTATTGGTTAAAGGGATTAAGTAAAATGTGGAATAAATTTGTTAAAATTTTAATTCCGGATATAATCTTTTTGGGGGAGACAATTGGAATTTGGCCAATTAAAATAATATAAAACGAATGAAGTGATTAAAGAGGAAAATATAGAAATTATTAGAGATTGGATAAAAGTTATGGAAATGAAAGGAGGAATAAAGAAATTATTGAAAAATTAGGGTTAAGTTGGTTTGAAAAATACAGATAGAAAAATGGACAAAAAAACTAAGGGAAAATTATTCGATAAATAGATGTGAAACCGAATTTGAATATTTAGTATCTCGGATTATGAAAGATGAAATTGGGCTAAAGGGACTCGTTAGTAGGGTTTATAAGATTATAAATTCTGATGAAAAATTACAAAGAGTGATGAGGACAAATTGGGAAAAAGATCTTAATATTGAAATATCAGAGTCAGATTGGAATGTGAATTGGAAGAGTAGAATTATGAGAACTTTATCTACAAGGATTAAAGAGCACAATTATAAAGTTGTTTGGAAATGGTATTTGACTCCAGTAAGATTGTCACAAATGGATAAAAAAATCAGTAAAAAATGTTGGAGATGTGAGATGGAATTGGGGACTTATGAACATATGTGGTATAATTGTGATAAGGTTAAAAAGTTTTGGCAACAATTGGAGAAAATGATATTTGAAATGATGGGGAAAGTAATAATATTGAGAGTGGAAACTATATTATTGTTGGTAATTAAGGAAATAGAATTAACAAAATATGAAAAAGAATTGATTAGAATTATGATTATAATAGGTAGAATTATAATAGCTAGATATTGGAAACTAGATGTGATTTTTAGAATAGAAGAGTGGAATTCTGAAATGTGGAAATTAGCTTTAAATGATAAAATGACATGTGATATTAAAATTAGAAGTGGTGTGTATAAAGAAGATATTTTTTGGAAGACTTGGAAACCATTTGTGGACTTTGCGCTTGGAACATTGGACGCTTCAGTACCTGTACCTCGAGAACGTGGATTTTGGCAATCATGAGGATATATCCGAAGACCCAAATCTTCCTTTTATGTATAGCACAAGGGTGTAATAATGTATTTTTTTTTTGTTTGTTTGTTGCTAAAAAAAAAAAAAAAAAAAAAATAGTAGTCGTCTCCCCAAATAAATCAATATGCCAAAGTCACCTGTTGACAAACAAGGGTATGGGGCACTGGAGGCTCCACATAGGAAGGAGGCTTCATACTTTGTTTCTCTTCATACTTTTTCTCTTTCAAAGGAAAGAAAGAAAACTGAAATCCATGAAAGTTTATGCCATAATTTATGTAATAATCTTTATGATACCATAATGTTTTCGTTGTTGCAACAGACTAAGATTCCCCGCACCCCTTAAATTCCGTTTAGGAATTTAATAATTGCACTGTAAATTGGAAGAACAGGAGAATTCATATAGTGACTTGCTAAAATAAGATAGTTGAAGAATAAGGTATAGATCAGGTGCTGTAAGAAAAACAGTTCTCTTCTCTGATAACTATCTTTTGATATAAAAAATGGATATATCCGAATGTAAGCCACAATTTACAATCTTAATATAGAAACAGTTACAGGTACAAAAACAGTTTTGTTTCTTTGTTTCAGACAGAACATTAGAGGTAAACATTAGTATTTTGTATTTTGCCTGGAGGAAAAAAAAGGAAGGCAATGAGCAAAGCATGTACTAACTTCTCTGTAATCTTTACAACTGGTGTTTAAATTAAGAATAACTTGGCATGCAAAGTATTTCAGCACTCCTGCCAAAATATTCCAAAGTCAGATCACTAAACAAATGTTTAATCACGACTTCCGGTTTGGCTCTGCTTCGTGCAGAAAGCAGCTATGATTTAGCTGCTGACTCCCTAGTCTGTAAAAGCTGTTAGGACATCGTAAATCAGTCCAACAGCTTGTATTCTTTCCTCCGGGTGAAGGAGGAAAGCTGAGCAATTAGATTTGAGGTTGAGATGCCCTTATCTGGTGGGAAGTTCTCCTTCTATAATCTGATAAGCTCCGGGCTAGAAGAGGCACTTGCCGTCATGGCAAACAAACGAAGCATCCAACCGCCACGACAAGAATTGATTTAATGACGGATTTAAACGTGGACGGAGCAAAAACTGGAGTTCTAACATCTGCTTGTAAGAAGATTGTGAAACCCTGAGGATTTATTGGCTGTGAAGATAGGAGAGAAGAAAGCAAATGGCGGTTTTGTGGAATGTGTGCTCTGAAAACGAAAGTAGAAATGCTTACTAACAGCTAGTGTTGAAGTAGAAGAAAGAAGATACATAGAAACATACTGACTAAACGGAAGATATGAGAATTTTATGATTTATATTTTTTCTCTTTTTGGGCTTGACTTGTTATATATATTTTAAATGGCTTTTAAGCAAATAGTGCCAAAAGTGTGATGAAAAAGAAGATATATAGGAAGATACTGACTAACTGGAAGAAATGAGAATCTTATGATTTATATTTTTTCATCTTCCTTGGGATTATAGACTTAAAAGATAGGGTTTTTTTGAAATTTTCTTTTAAAATTTTTTCTTCTTTCTTTTTTTTGGTTTATTATTAAGCTATCCTTTTTTTTTTTTTAAATGGCCTTTAAGCAAATAGTGCCAAAAGTTATTAAAAACTTTGAAATTTCAGCTGAAATTTCTTCAGCTCAGATTCAAAAATTAAAAGAAGAAATCAAAAAGGAAGTAAGAAATTTTTTACAGGAGTTTTTGGAGAGTCATTTTTTAGAAATAGATCAAAAATTTGATGAAATAGAGAAAGAGATGTTGGATTTTAAGGAAATGGTGGAAGAGCAGAAGAGGGAAATGAAAATGGTAAAGGAAGCAATTGCGCAAATATTAAGTTCTTGTATTCAGATGCAGGACGATCTTGCAGAATTTAATAAAACTAATTTAGAGCTGCAAAGGAAAATAGAAGATATTCAAAAAAATCAAAACAATTGGAACTTAGATAATAAGATGGAAGATATAAAGGCAAAGGTAGATAGGGCAGATGAAGAAAGAGTAATATTACAATATAGATTAATGGAATATGCTATAAGGGTGAGGGGGTTGAAACAAAATAGGAAGGAAAATTTAAAGGAGATTTTTACGCAAGCCTTTGCACAGATAAAGGGTGTGAAGCCAGAAGATTTTGAGATTAATATTGAAAGAATTTATCGTGTTAATTCTTGGTGGGCAAGACAAAATAGAGTACCTAGAGATGTGGTTATTTATTTTACAACTAAAATGGTTAGGCATGAAATCTTGCGAGCCTTTTATAAAAATAAATTTCAGATATTGGGACAAGATATAAAAATGATGAAGGAAATTCCTCCTAAAATGTTAAGAAACAGAAGAGAATTTGCTTTTTTGGTGGATGAGCTTAAGAAATATCAGATATATTTTAGATGGGAAGTCCCAATGGGTTTGTCACTGAATTTTAGAGGTAGAAAGTATTTTCTTAATTCAGTTATGAAAGCGAGACATTTTTATATTAATGTTTTAAAGAGTGGGAATCCTTTGTTGTTAGATGCTAAGTTAACTGGTTTGGAAATGATGTAAAATAGAATGGGAGAGGGGAGGAATGTTTAAGATGTGAATATGATGATTATGGTTAATTTTTGGAATTGATTTGTTTAGGATATAAATTATAGGATTTTTGTTATTTGCTATTTGTATGGTATAAATCTATGGGATGATATTATTCAATTGTGAAGGATGGAAAGTGAAATTTATGAATTTAGATAATGTGGATGTAATGATTTTAACTGCTTACTGTTATATTGTGGATGTAGTTTAAATGATTATTTATTTTAATTGATACGTTTATAGATAGTAAAAGTTATGAAGTTAAGCTGGAAATATTATATTAGAGAGATTTTATTTGAAATGATATTTGATTGATGGAGTAGTATTGGAAGATTGGATATTAAATCTTACGACAATTGAAGAAATATATAAGTGATGAAAATTTGAATTTGAGAAGTTGGATTATAATTTAAGAAATGGACTTATGAAATTTGAAGGAATATATAAGTGGGTGAAAAAAAAATTGAACTTTAGAAGATGGACTAATTTTTAAAATGGACTGTAAGAAGAACGGACATTAAATGTTATGGCAACTGAAGAAATATATAAATGATAAAAATTTGAGTTCGAGAAGATGGACTGTAATTTGAGAAATGGACTTATGAAATTTGAAGGAATATACAAGTGGAAAAAAAAATTGAATTTGAGAAGATGGATTAATTTTAAAAATGAACTGTAAGAAGAAGTAATATGTGAAGTTGGTACTGCTTCTTTTCTTTTCTTTTTTTTATTATTCTTTCCTATCTTTTTATTCTTAATGTGAGGGGATCTAAAGTTTTAAATTTTTAAAGGTGGGAGGTTATGTATATTTTGCATACTTTAGCTTGTGATTGTTGGTTATAATACCCGGTATTTGCTCTGGGAAGTCTGGGGGAAGGGGAGGAGGGGAAGGGGAAATGATACATGGATTGATTATTAATGTACAGTAATTTTGAAGATATGAAATTAAAAAAATTAAAATGATATTGGGGATGCTCGACTGCCATTTCAGGAAGAAAAGGAGAGAGGAGTAGAAGGAGGAAGAAAGTAGGCAGGAAAGAGTAGAAGGAGGAAGAAAGTAGGCAGGAAAGAGTAGAGAAGGAGGAGGGAATAAGAAGGTTAGATAGGGAGAAAGAAGGGTGGAAGAAGGGAGGAGTGGAGAAGGAGGAGAGGAAGTAGTAAAGTGAAGGAGATGAAGGATGGGAAAGTAGTAGAGGGTAGAGAGGGAAAGTAGTAGAGGGTAGAGAGGGAGGTTGTGTAGAAAGGAAGTGGCAATCGGGCAGGCCTGAATCAGTTATAAATAAAAAATAATGATTAATGATGGATAATAGTTTGTACATAATTATGATGTTGGAAAATGGAAATAAAAATTATTCAAAAAAAAACAAAAAAAAAAACAAATGTTTAATCACAAATTGCAGAATGAAAGTAGGAAGCAGGATTTGCTGCTACTCTTTTACTGTGAAGAAGAAAAAAATCCGATACAAACAATGGGAGACATTTAGATAGTGCTACTATAAATGTTAAGTGTGAATGACTGAAGACTTTGATTCTGTAAGCTGTCCTGCTCCAGTCAACAGCATCTCTTTTTGAGATTTATAAATTTGGGAATTCTCATTGCTTTCTTGTATACTTAAAGTCTATAGATAAATTTCAAGATCCATTAGGTTTTGTCGTTTGACTAGTATGAAGTTTTTTTCTGTTTTGAACTAGAATGAAGATCCTATCCATAAACTTGTTTAAAATATAAACATTGTTTGTATTCCTCTCCAGCATTATGCCAGAATAAGAATGGAAGCAAACAGAAACTGCATGCTGTTAAAGGTAAAGGTTCCCCTCGCACATATGTGCTAGTCGTTCCCGACTCTAGGGGGCGGTGCTCATCTCCATTTCAAAGCCGAAGAGCCAGCGCTGTCCGAAGACGTCTCTGTGGTCATGTGGCCGGCATGACTCAACGCCAAAGGCGCATGGAACACTGTTACCTTCCCACCAAAGGTGGTCCCTATTTTTTCTACTTGCATTTTTATGTGCTTTCAAAACTGCTAGGTTGGCAGAAGCTGGGACAAGTAACGGGAGCTCACCCCGTTACACAGCAGCACTAGGGATTCGAACCGCCGAACTGCCGACCTTTCGATCGACAAGCTCAACGTCCTAGCCCCTGAGCCACCACATCCCTTACATGCTGTTAGCTAGCACAATTTTAGTTTAATTACAACTTCAACCAGCAAATATAGTTATTCAGAATATTAATATGGTGTCCCCCCCAAATGCTTAAAATGATGGTTTTAGAATATTTAGGGGTGAGGGCCGCACATATACATAAGCAATCTTGACCACTAGCCAACAATTTTCAAAAGGTTTTGGAATGAAGTAGAATTAAGTTTCTCTCTTTTCATTGCAAATCATTTTAAAATAATTGATTTCATCTTGTTAATAATACAACAATCCTAAGCAGGTCACTTATTCCTTTTTTAACCCTAACTCTTTCTCTAAAATACTGGGTTAACAATGCTCTTCAGTGTACCATATAGGCCAGCTGCAAATATGCTTTCATTAAATTGTTTTGTATCAACAGGACTAATTTTCATGAGTTACAGTGTTGCTACAATGCAGACTGTTGGGCAGAAAGACAGAATATAAATAAAATCAGTCTATGACCCAATTCAGTAAAATGTGCAAGAACTCTCCATATTTGTAGTAAGTGACTATTGTAAAGAGCTTCATTCTCTCCTCCAATAACCCCCCTAGTGGCACTTCTACATAGTTTCACTGTCAAATGGTTAAAAAAAAAGAATTATGCAATACTGGGGCTGTTTTCATTGCTAATTGCCAAGGAATCTCATGGATTAAGTAGTTCTTCCTTCAACTGGCCAATGAAGCAGCACAAAAGTGTTTCAGCCAGTACCCTATTACCATACTTCTTTGTTATTATGAAGGGCTGGAAAAATCTTGCCCTTAAAACAGATGATTGGCAACATTCACCCTAAGGTACTTTTAATTCAAGAAGGGGGGGAGGGATTCAACAGGCTAGGACAAAGTGATTTTGACTGCCACCCTACAGTAGTACAGCCAGCAATGAAAATGTTTCAGTGCTATGTTTGCAGTGTTTTCTCTGGTAGAACCAATGAAATGAATTTAATTAACTAAGAAGATTCCCTCAAGACCAACTGTGTTGAAAATTGGGCATGATGCCAATCCAGATCAGCAGTCTCTGTATGGAAGGGGTTTAATTAAAGGACTAAAATGATTGTGCCACAACCTCCAAGTAAGCTCTTCTGTCCTTGAACAAAGAAACAGATTTCAGTCTTTGCTGCCATCTAGTGATCATCTGGTTTTTGGCAGCCTAGACTTGTAGTTCTGTCTTGAAATAGAATAGAATAGAATAGAATTTTTTTATTGGCCAAGTGTGATTGAACACACAAAGAATTTGTCTTGGTGCATATGCTCTCAGTGAACATAAAAGAAAAGATACTTTCATCAAGAATTCTAAGGGACAACACTTAATGATAGTCATAGGGTACAAATAAGCAATCAGGAAACAATCAAAAGATAGCTTATATCTGACCTTTAAATTCAGAAAAGGATCAAATAATATTCCACATTACAGAATAAGACTTCTCGTGTTACGTGACATTGCTTGACATAGTGTAAGCCGCCCTGAGTCTTCGGAGAAGGGCGGGATATAAATGCAAATAAAATAAAATAAAATAAAATTTAAAAAAAACATTGGAGTTGGAACAAGGATGTTCCAACAAGGATGGCCAGCTTTCGGAGGCACCAGCAGACGTTATCAGAATGTAAGGTCCAATAATAATATTTTATTTTATTTATTTATTTTGTCACAACAGTATATATAAGCATAAGCATGAAATAACTATACGACATATAAGCATATATATAAGTAAAGCATGAAATAATTATACGAGTTGGATACGATCAAGGGGAACATTAGGACAGAAATGGTAGGCACGCTGATGCTCTTATGCACGCCCCTTACAGACCTCTTAGGAATGGGGTGAGGTCAATAGTAGATAGCCTTTGGTTACAGCTTTGGGGATTTGGGGAAGAGACCACAGAGTCTGGTAGTGCATTCCAGGCATTAACAACTCTGTTACTGAAGTCATATTTTCTGCAATCAAGATTGGAGTGGTTCACATTAAGCTTAAATCTATTGTGTGTTCCTGTATTGTTGCGATTGAAGCTGAAGTAGTCTTTAACCGGAAGGACATTGTAACGGATTATTCTATGAGTTAAACTCAGGTCATGCCAAAGGCGGTGGAGTTCTAAATTTTCTAAACCCAGGATTTCAAGTCTGGTGGCATAAGGTATTTTGTTGTATTCAGAGGAGTGGAGAACTCTTCTTGTAAAATATTTCTGGACACACTCAATTGTATTAATGTCAGAAATGGGGTGTGGGTTCCAGACAGGCAAGCTGTATTTAAGAATTGGTCTTGCAAATGTTTTGTATGCTCTGGTTAGTAGTGTAATATTTCTGGAGAAGAAGCTGCGTAAGATTAAATTTACAACTCTTAAAGCCTTTTTTGCGATGTAGTTACAGTGGGCTTTGGCACTTAAATAATTTGATATGAAAACTCCAAGGTCTTTAACGGGGTGAGGGTCATCTTCAAGGTAATGTCCATCAAGCTTATATTTAGTGTTCTGATTCTTTTTTCCAATGTGTAAGACAGAGCATTTGCTGGTTGAGATTTGGAGTTGCCAAATTTTTGACCATTCCGACACAAAGTCAAGGTCTTTTTGAAGGGTAGCCGTATGTTGGTAGTGTTAAATAGTTTAACATCATCGGCGAAGAGAACACCATTACTTATAATATGGTCACAGAGGTAGTTAATGTATAATATGAAGAGTGTTGGTGCTATGTTTAAGCTCATAAATGCCAAACGAGAAACTTAAACAGAAGCTTGAATAACAAATAGCATTTAATCTTGATCAAGCTTAAATGGTTAGCTGTTCCAAACATATACAAGATACATGCAGGTAACAACTACAAAAAGAGAAGGAATCTGAATCCCTTTTATACTATTTAGGAATGTCATCAACCTCCAATTCTGGCATCTTTGATTTGTGTATCCCTGGAATTTGTGGTTTTGTGTATCTTTCTGGAACAGGGTAAAGCCTCTTTCCTTTGTTCTCACAATTGACCACTTGATCCCTTGATGTGAAGGGAATGGAACTCAACACAGATTGAATGTTAGCATTTCCAATCTGATACGTTGGGGGCAGGGTGGGGGAGAGATAAGGCTCTGATCATATAGTTTGACAAATGCCAGATACTTAACAACAGACCCCAATAACAGTCCAGAAAGTTAGTCAGTGTGGCATGTTTGTGTTATAACTACAAAGGGCATAATATATATGTCAGTGTCACAGGAAACAAATATTTACAGCATGCAGGTATACAAAGACATCCTATATCATACATATATATATGTTGCAGGAAACAAATAACAAGTTTCTACTAATTGTAGTATTTCAGTATATCTATTTCCTTAACTTTGAGAGCAGGGGTAGGAACATTCACAGACTGTTTAGCTTTGTGCAATCACAAAATGCATGCCATGATGAACATTGCCACTTCCAAAATGTGAATAGTATAGGACAAAGATAAATAATTACATATTCCTTTGCAGCTAAATCTTACCTTAAAGAAGTTGATAAGAATATAGAGTATAATTATTCAAGATGTTACTACTTAGCTTTTGATAGAATAAAATATTTTATCTTCCCCTTGACTGATTCCATCTTTTCAGAGCTTAACCAAGCAGTTTGTGGGAATTACAAATGTATCAGGCTCCAAAACCCAGTTTGTTTTTAAAAAAATGCCAGTTGAAGTGATGGCAGTCAAAATTCTTTATGGAATTGTGTTTTTTAACCAAAATCAACGTTAGGTTTTTACATTTTTCTATACAAACTTCTATTTAAATATAAAATTGAGTATTGTTGCATAAAAATATTATACAAAATTTACGCATACACATTCCATAAAGGTTACCATCACACGACTTCAACTATTTTTGAGTAGAAAAATGTAATTTCGAATCTGACTCTTTAAGCACATGTTTCTTACACCACCCATTTAACCCAGAGGGGAGGAGATGCAGCCGATTCGGGATCCCGTCACCATGGGAACCATGGAGCGGAAGTCCTGGAAAGGGACCTGATCCTTTTGTCGCGTTATTATGGCGTCACGAAATTTTTTCCGTAAACAAACGTGGGTTTACTTTTCCACCCAACGAAAGCGCGCGCGCGTGGGAACCGCCTACGAGGAGGGTGCGAGCTTCCTCGTTCGGATACGCTAAAGCCGTGTTAACCCGGGTGGCGAATCTTTTCGTGCTTCTGGTTAACACTCCCGCCTCCGCTTTGAAGAAGAAACTCGCGAGCCAGTGGATACGGGACAGGCGGGGAAGTGGACGCCGCGGTTGCGGGGGCTATTTGACCGTTGCTTGGGCGTTTTATCGGACCGCTGGGAAACCCCGCGGCTGAGCCCGAGCGGATCCCGCCCGCTCTCCTTTGTTGGGCGCGTCTCTTTCTGGAAGGGGACGCCGCCTTGACCCTCCTCCCGCATGTTTGGCCTCTACCCGGTGTGGGAAGCCGTGGCAGGGAAGCGGATGGCTCTGCCCTCGGTTCATAGATGCGTCCAAGTGAGTGAGGAAGAGCATCTGGCCGGGGCCGCGTGGAGCAGCCGAGTTTCCCTCCACCTGCGCCAGCCCGAGAGGGTTGGGTTGGATTGCAGTTCCCCTAATCCACAACCGTTTTGGGTGGGAAAAGCAGACACTGCAGGCAGGGCAGAAGTTCTCAGTCTGGGCCATTTTGAGGCAAGCGGGAGCTCAAGTGGGAAATTGCGAGAGTTGGAGTCCACCTGTCCCAAAATTGCCAAGTTTGAGAGACAAGTTTGATGTAGGGCGTCGCTCGGGGCCGGCTGCTCCGGAGACCCACTTCGTGGGGAGAGAGGGAAAGAAGATGGCTCCAGGGTTTTTACCCGGTTTCCTAGAAATTCCCGTGTATCCTTATTCTGCAGATCACGCAAGGCGCCCAGTTTTAGCGCTCAACTTTTGGCATCCCTCTTCCAAGAGCCAAGTGCCTATTACCTCCGAGGCAATTAAGAAAATAGATATTTTTCCTCCTGAAGGAACCAGTACTTTCCCCCCCACCCCCCAATGCTAAATCGGGCTTGGAATGTCGTGTTGGGGGTATATACTTCACCAAAGCAGTACAGCTTTCTTTTTTCCCCATATCAGGAGTGTTTGTGCCTTTGGATAGCTGCGTGATTAATAGGAAGGTAGCTTTAGTCTTTTCCTCCAGCAGTCTTCTCTCCCCCCCATGGTAAATTTTATAGCTATTAAAAATGTCTCCATTCTCTCTTTTTAAATTTGTACTCCTAGTAAAAATTATCCCAAAATTTATATATATGCTCAAATTAAATGGCTGCACAGCTGATTCTGTTAAAGTTTCTCAGGGGTAATGCTACTCCTGGATATATATTTTATTTAGGATACAAAAATATTTCTTAATGGGAAACCAGTAGTAAAAATGGTATATAAAAACCGTGTGTAGTAAAAGGTTAGAGCTGGAAGGGGCTGTTTTTACTGCTAGTCTGAGAAACACTAGTTAAATATTATAGCATACAGGCTTTGGGAAGCTCAGAATGCCCATATAAACTAGACCTGCAGAGTTTATACTTTATGTGAATAGAGAATGAAAGTGGAATGTATTTAAAATTAATGAAGTTTAGATAAGCAGCAGACTAGCAGATGATGTACTGATTGAAAAGTGGGAATAAAGTGAAAAAACTGAGTTTTATATGCTATGTAACAGACGTATGCAGATGACTTGCAATATGCTTCTCACCTTAATAAAATTTATATATATTAATGTCAGAATTAGAAATAAAAGATACCTATTGGGGGAAAACTTTAAATTATAGGCTACAGTGATTAATAATTTTACGAAGTAGGGACATTTGGGTTTTTTGAGTTTTGAAAGTATGTGTAGGTTGGCTCTTTAAAGTGTTTGATTAAAACAAGGGCAGCCTTCAACAACGAACATGAGTTATTTTATACTATGAAGGTTACTACATTACATTAAATAACTAAGCTGCATTTACTTGTATGTTTATTAATTAAATTTATATGTCACCCATCTTTCCAATAAGTCAACTCTGGGCAACTCTTTGTTTTTAAACACAAAAAATATTTCATTTTTCCAGCTCAATCAAGAAAATCAGCTGCTCCTTAAAAAGCTGAGGCATGTACGCCTAAAAAACAAGCAGCTGGAATATGATGTAGTGCAGCTGCATGATAAACTACATGAGCAAAAGAAGTGCTTGCCTGCCTGTGTCACAAGGAAAGAGTAAGAATGGCTATACTCTAAGCACGTGCTTCTTAAGAATCTAAGATTTCAGTTAGTAGTCTAATATGTATAAAGATTTAGCTTTTCGTCTGTTGGTTTGTTGATTAAAGCAATATTTGATTCAACCTTACATAGAATCATTGATGAATGAGTTAAATTGAGGGCCACATCACACACTTTAAGTCATTCTTTCCTAAAAAAAATTTTAAGAATTCATATAGAAATGTAATGATTAAATATTAAGCTAAATATCTGTATTATTACCCAATACAATATTTTAGCATAACAGATTTTGATAGATTCGATTGGTCTATAATTAATATTTATATAGGTTGTAGGCCCAATTCTTGAAAGGTTTTGGCTTGTTGTAATTGGGACATAGTGTGGCATTTGCAAGACCGGATTAGTACTTTTGTTATTTTAATGAAAGGCTCTTTCATTAAAGGATGAAAAAATTCTTGGTGTTTGCAGAATATAGGCAAATGGAACTAAGTTCTCTGCCTGACTTGGTGGGATATCCTTTATGTCCAATAAATAGATTTTACTGAATTTGAGAATGTTTACTTCCAGAAAGATGAACTTGGGTTTAGAGAGTTAAATGGAAATCATATGTATGAGAATTGAAATTACAGTAGTTTGAAAAGCTGGCAGAGGCTTTTTAATCAATGTATACAATATTTGAATTGGAAAATATGGAGAATTTTAAACTAGCCTTCCTAAATGTCTTAATTTACAACTCCGATCATCTTAATGTAGAGTAGCCATAGTCCTAAAATGTACAGGCATAATGAGAATGTAGTCAGAGATTATCGAAGATTATCAAGTTAGAGACTACTATATACTTCAGTTTATGATCACATAACTATCCATGTCTTTTTTCTCTGATTATGTGTTTTTATATAGATGTATTTATTTTCTTTGAAATTAAAAATTAATTTTAGTATTCTTTCTTAACATTATTGGATTTTTTATGAGAGTTAGACAACCTCATTACATTAGTAATATTTATTCAATCTTAAGAAAGAGTAATTGGCTGTTTATTTTAGTGTGCAGATTCAAACAGAATTTCACTGGTACCATAAAGGTGATGGGGTTCATCACAAGGAACATGATGTACTAAGGGAACATGCCAGGTGAGTTTTGGAACCCTAGTCAAACATACATTTTAGCAAATAATTTGGGCTCTTGGTTAAGAGTACAATATTGTCTGCAAACAAAAGCCTTTAATGACACTACAACCACTCCTTAAACATTTATCCATAAATATATGGATCCATTTTCGAGTTATTTCCTGCTCTGTGTTGAACCATTTGTTAAAGTATGTTATATTCTTTTATTTGATTGTATAAAAATGTTCTGCTAGTTCCCTCTTCTATAACATGATAGAACAAAAGTTGTATTTGTGGTGCGTGTTTTTAATTACATAATGCCAAATAGAAAGCTTCCAAAGATGAGTCATCTACAGTTATAAAAATAAAGTTTTATAGTAAAACATTACCATGTTACTGGTAAAATACTCACTTAAAAAAAAATCCCTCAATATTTTATTGGTCCATTGCTGGACCAGTGGACTGCAGCAGATGCATGTTTTTTTTATTTCTCCCAATGGGACACCAGTGGGTTCATTATACCCCTATTCCATTGCTTGTGCAGTGAACATGAGAGGAAAAGAAACATGGATTTGCAACAGTCCAGTGGTCCCCAACCCAGTCTGTGGCTTGTTAGGAACTGCGCTGGGCCACAAAGTTGGAGTTGAGCAAGCAAAGCTTCATCTGTATTTATAGCTGCTCCCCAGTGCTAACATCACCGCCTCATCTCCATCTCAGGTAATCAGGCATGAGATTTTCATAGGAGCACAAACCCTACTGTAAACTTTGTGTGTGAAGATCTAGGTTGTATTCTTCCCCTCCCAGTGCATGAAAAACCTGTTTGTTCCCTGGTGCCAAAAAGGTTGGGGACTGCTGCAACAATCCACTGAAGGAAAAGATGTTGTGATAATAACTAACTAACTAACTAACTAACTAACTAACTAACTAACTAACTAACACAGCACAACATGTCAAGTGCCAGGGAGTCCACAATGGGGATCCTACACAGAACTTCCATTAATTGGAAGCAGCCAAAGTGTGATGAATTGTCCAGTATTAGATTACTGATTTTGAAGGAAGATGATCTCAGGCATTCAGAGACTCAGCCATGTATGAGAAAGTGATTGTTGCTTGCAATTCTTGCATTACTTGAGAGAGGTGCTGAAGCAGGGAACTTCTATCAGTTGGAGGCTGTGTTGAGCACACTCTATACAGATCACCATGCCATCACTGTGGCTAAAATAGATAAATAGCTTCCATTCTTTTTCAGTGAACGTTTGTATAGATACTCATTTTTGGAAGACTAATGATTCTTCTTTTGCTTCCAGAGTGCTTCAGATGTATAATGAACTGAAGAAAAGGTACAATAAAGAAGTCAAAGCAAATCAAAGACAAAATGAAACAGTTGCAATGCTGTCTGTAAGCTTTAATCATTTGATCACTTTGAAGTAAACTAAAAAAAATGAAATATGTTTGGTATATATAAAATATTAGTAGTACAGTATTTTTGTATGTTTCATAAGCATATTGCAAGATACATTTACTGTTTTTCATTCCGTTGCGGTTTCATTCTAATAAGAAATTGTCACATGTACAGTATCTCTGTCCATCACTGCTATTAAAGTTAAATAACAATGTCATGGAGTATCTGTGTACAGACAATGTTTATGGCAATGAGTTCTTGAATTCTAATTCTTTCATATACTGAAAGAACAGTCATAAACTTTCCCTTTTTAAGTTAACATGATAATCATTCGGATTGAAATGATGTAGGATAATTTGGCTTTTTTATGATACATGTCTTATTTTTAATTCTGTGTGTCTGTGTGTCTGTATCTATATCTGTCTGTCTGTCTGTCTGTCTGTCTGTCTGTCTGTCTGTCTGTCTGTCTATCTGTCTATCTATCTATCTATCTATCTATCTATCTATCTATCTATCTATCTATCTATCTATCTATCTATCTATCTATCTATCTATCTATCATCTATCTTGCTTTAATCTCATATCCAGCCCATGAGTGAGGCAGCCTTAAAATGCAAGCCATTTTGCAAAAGTATGTCAGTGGCATTTATCATTTCCAAGCTTTGTTTAAATAGGACAATGACTCTTTGTGACTTAAAAAATATGTGACCCTTTAAATCACATATTTATTTCTAACTTCTGATGCAGGTTTTTTTAAAACGTAATTCTGAATTGATGCCCCAATTGCCCTTCCTTAGTATGTTTAAGAATGTGTTACTTTACTTGTTCTTTAAAGTTGTTCAACTATTTAAACAGGGTAAAATTAATGATCTGGAACACCAACTTCATTTAGCAAACCAAAAGATAAATGCCTTGGAATGTAAAAAAAAGGACAAATTTGTTCCAATTCAGAGAAGAATGTCATCTGACAAATGTATGTGCAAAAAGAAGGGAAGCTGTTCCTGCAAATATTTAGGTAATACTTTTTTTCCTCATATATCTGCTTCATTGGCTCTTGATCTTGTGTAACTTATTACATATTCTCATCTATGACTAAATGAAAATTAGAATTTTCTAAATGTTTATACTGGGCATAATCCCAGAGTCCCAGAAACAGACTGATGCTTTCTCAGTTCAGATTGTTGGGGCTGGGTGAGCAGGAATTGATTCAAGAACCTTCCCAATTCTCTTCTCTGCTGCTAAGCTGGGGGCGGGGGTGGGTGGGTGGGAGTGGGGTGGCTTATACCAGCTCACAGTGATAAGAGGAAAAAAACAAGCAAAGATTACATATATTTTTGCTGTGCTGTGCTATAGATATTTTTAAGTATGGTTTATTTAAAAGCAAAAAAGGAAATGGAAAGCTAGTCTTATTCATGACTTGGTAGAGACAGCATGTGAGCCTTAGTATGCTGTGTTTCACAAAAAATTCACCTCTACATCTACACTTACATTGTACAGTGAGAGATGTAATGTATATTCATAGAAAGGAAGGGGCAAGGCAGGAGGATCCACAGGATTTAAGGAGTTGCACCTGATTCCTTGATAGTCCATGTGTTGCTCCTGAGCCAAAGACCTACCTACCTTAGTGTCAATAAATTGAAATCCAGTAGTTTGAAGATTGCTCTTGCATTGAAAATGCATATAATTAACCCCCTCCCACTCCAAACAGACTTAGCAGTTAAAAACACTTTGCATTAAGATACAAACATGGCTTAGTGAAGTAGTGCCATAATAATATTTTGTGTAGTCTCCTTTATTTAGAGCAGAGGTGGGGAACTATGGCCCTTTTATGACTTGTGGACTTCAACTCCCAAAATTCCTGAGCCAGCAGCAAGTCCTAAAAGAGCCATAGTTGCCCATCCCTGATTTAGAAACTTAAATTTAGAATGATATGAATGCTTATTGTTGTTAAGGAGAGTTGATGGTATGTACTATTTATTTTCAGACTAGAACCAGGAAATAGACCATCGCTTCTCATAAAGTTTACTGGCTTTATTTCTGTCAATGTAACTATATTATGATGAGAGATGTGTATTGCTAGCGAAGAAGTGTTATTCTTATCACCTTATAGAAAGTGCTGTCAATAAATTAATGATGTGCAATTCTGAATAGTTTTTTAAATTATAATCTGGTACATATCCTCTGTGCTAATTTGAATATATTGTAAGTGCTGTTGCTGAACCACACCTTTTTTTTTTAACCGTATTTTATCTGTACTACTTCTCTGGCCCCTGCATTATATGAACTGGTCTTTGCTGCTGTAGAGAATTCCTTGCCCTATAAAGCCAAAATGTTTTTCTATACTTGGACCAGAAACCCATAAAACAAACAGGACTAGAACTCCCAGTGTCTTGGTTTATAGTGTGATTGCTTAAACATACCATTAAACTTCATATTGTTAACATCCCCCCCCCCAAGATTTTAAGACTGACAACTGCTTTATACCACTGCTTGCAGATCTAGGTTTTCCAGAGTCTTGAGATTTTCTCTTTTCCCAGCTGCATTTCCTTTGATTGTCTCATTATTCTGAATTCTCTGTAAGATACTTTTGACTCTTCAGCAAATAAAATCAGATGATGATAAGACCATAAAACTGAAATTGAAATATTGTATTTTCAGGTCTGATACAGTTCCTAAGAGGAAAATCTGATTTTCAGATACAACAATTCTAAGATACAGTTAAAAAAGAATAAGAACATAATTTTTTATCTTTTAGTGACTTTAAAGAGATTATTTATTGTACTTTAGACCAGCTGCTTTTTGAGACACAGCGACTGAAGATGGAAAATGAAACGCTCTCCAAAGAAAGAAGAATGTTAAAAAATGAGCTTGCGGCATTAGATAAGGTGAGTTGTTTTTTTAAAATCCTGAGGCAATGTAGAGAAAGCTCCCATTTGCAAATGGAAAATGTCTGCTATGGGAGATAAAGTTTTATGCATTATTACATTGTGATCATGCTCTAGAAGCTTTGGCTTTGCTGATCATTGGATAGGGATAAGTTAAGTAATGCTCTCCCTTCCAAGCAGGGAGCTTATTTAAGAATGTACAATGCTCTTATCCTTTTTGTATGTATCTGGATTGAAGATACAGTTGTCTGTTAAATGTACAGTTCTGTGTATTTCAGATAGTTCTTTGAAAACTTCTAAGTGCAGGGTGTGATACTGTATAGGATGAACTCATGCTTTAGATTATAATATGAAGATGGATAATAAATAGTCCTAAATATATAATCCTTTCTTCTATGTACAGTCAATTCTATTTTCAAATAATTTCTTGTTATTTTAAGATTGTAATATATCTGTTAAGAGATATATGTATACATCATTTGATTTGGACACTATGTTTATCTGTAGAAAGGGAATTTGTTTTATGTCTTTGTATTACATTTGGAACCTTAGCAATATGGTCAGTTGAATTCATTGTTTTAACTGGTTTTATACACATAAGTACAATTTATAAAAACAAAACACAGACTTGTATAATTAAGGAGTTGGTGTTAGGGCAGGAGTTGTAATTTATTATTACAAATATAGGATTCATTATTACAGCTGTAGGATCTGATAACAATTTCTTCAATTAACAAATATTGTAATTATTCGAAGAGAGGATGTTCTTTGTAGCAAGGAACAAAGTTTGAGACAAAGTAATTCAGAAGTAGAATTTAAGTAAAATATTTTGTGTCATAACCTTTCAGGATTTCTTTGATGAAATAGAAGATTTAAAATATGCTCTACAAGAAGCCATAAAACTGAATACCCACTATGAAAAGTGTTTAAAACAGTTAAGTTCCACTTATGGAAACAGTCTTACATCAACAATGACAGCTGGCAATCCTCGTACATCTTTATGGAAATAACATGCTCAATCAAGATTATTATTAAAGTATACTGAGTACACAGAAAAATAAACTCTCAACAGAGTAACTTCTTAATTTGTACAATAAAATCATGACTCTTACCCATTTTTCATTTTGTACAATTTGTATATTTTTTATTCTTTTTAATAAATTTAGGACTGGCTTTAATGCAATGCTTAACTGTGGTTTAGCATTCAGTAAGTGAATGTGAACAAAGTACTTAAGTTCATCCATTTTCTCTGTCTTTTGGAGGCATATATCTAAAGAGGAAAATAGAAGTAATTGATTCTGATTTTAAACTAATTGTAGTGCTTCTTTATGTTTGAACTTGGGGACCTATGTTTAGCTCAAACTATGGCTTATTCAGTCTGAAGGTATTTCAAGGTTATTTTATAACTTAGATGTGTGGAACTTTTTTTGAAAATCAATGTGTGTGATATGTCCAGGAAGTCATTGTTAAAACAATAACTTTGGGCTATATTCTCAGCCCATTTTTCCTTACAGAGTTATTGAGAGAATAACATTACGGAAAAAAATATGTAACAGGTCTTAAACCAGTGGTTCCCAAACTTTATGGCTTGGTGGCGCAGTGGGGGGAGAGAGGGGAACCAGCCCATGGACTGGCATGTGTGTGCGTGCCAACCATCATTTGCACAAAGTGCAGCTGACCCACCACATGTGCAAGTCAAGCTGACCATGTGTGAGCTTGCCAACTGCTCACATGGCCCAGTCCCAATTGGGCCACAACCTGCTAGTGGGCTACAGCCTGTGGGTTGGGGACCTCTGTTTTAAACTACTAAAATGATTTATCTCTTGCTGGGGATAGTTAAGATGATTTATCTGTAATCCTATGATATACTTGCTAAATAATTTGCCTATAAAATAACTCATATTTGTTTAGATTTGGGCTCCCTAGGGGCAGATCTTAATGAGATGACTGTGAGAACATCTGATGTTATCTAGGATTTGGGTTCAAACAAGAGAATGTCCGACAGTTTTTAACAACATTTTTAATAAATTGTTTGAATTGATAGTGTCTCTTATCACACTCTTAAGGGTTACATAAAATGCTAAGAACTTTTTTAAAAATGTAAATTATATAGCTTTTATTCTTTGATATATATATTCTCTAGGTATATCGTCTTAAAAGTATATTTTTAAATATAAGAATTGCTGACCTAAATTATTGAAGATAGTTCTTCAATTTCAGTTGCAGACTATTCTAGAGGAAGTAGATTTATTTCTTTTGGAGTTCAGGTCTGAGCACAGGACAGAAACCACATATGTCACTTTAGCAGATGACTGGGTTAAGTCCTAGATAAGGCTGTGTATGAGTCTTGCCCTTATTCAAGAAGCTGAGGCTCACCCATAGAACATAAATGGAAAGAAAGAACAAGGCAACCTATTTCAAATATTTAGGAGTAGCTATGCTTGATCAAGGAAAACCCATTGCCACTGGACAAAAAAATCTGCAAATTGAAGCTCTTCTTGCTTTTTATACACATTTAAAACAGTTTTCCCCCTGTAAACCTAATAGTACCCTGTGTATTATATTAAAAATTAAAAACTTTTGGAAGTCTGCTATGGACTGCACCTAAAACTTGAAGATTCTGCTTGACCTGCTTTAATAAAGAAGTCTGCTCAGAAATCAAGCCTATCGATCTCTGGTTTTCTCCTACCCTGAATAAGGGTATGGTCCACCCTCCTCCGGTACCTTAGGCTAATTTTAAACAGCACCGTTTCTCTTCTCGGTGCTGCCTGGTTTTGGAACGGTTCCTTGAACCCAGGCGACACTACTGCCTCGATTGTATCCGAATGCGCCGATCGCCCAATTGCAAGCCACGATCGCCATGGAAACGCCTAGCCGGTAGGAACCTGCAGAGCGGCATCTTAGCCCAACGGGGATGTGAAGAGCCGGCAAGAATTACTCATCCGAACACCTCGCGAGGCCAGCGCAATCCAGGTAGGGATGCCCGCTCAGGCCACGATCTACTCGAGCGGGCGAATGAGAGGCGCGGAAAGTAGCTTCCTTCGATTCCACCCCCAGCCGGTGTGGTATAACTTCCGCAAAACGGAAGACTTCTCTATAGATGCGCGCACACACGTGCCTGGCGGGTGACCCTGCCTTCCTTCATTGCAACCTCTCTTTTCTTCCGGGAATTTGGTGGTGAGGCGGCTGCGTCAGTTGCTCCCGACGACCTCACGAAGCGGAGGCGAAGCTTTCCCACGGGCGACTTTTAGTTCTTGGAGCGGAAGCTCCGCTGCCTCCCTCCCCCACCTCCCTCCCTCCTCGGTGAGTTGCAGCAATGCTCAGGATCTCCTTGAACGGCGAGATGGGCGCGAAGAAATTTGACATCATCATAACCATAATAATAGTGCGGAAAGGTTGCCTTGTTTGCAGGCTCGGAAGGAGGGAAACTAGAGGAATTCTTGCTGGCTGAAAAAGATTCGCCTTTCGATCACGATTTACGATTCGAAACGATTTCTCTTTTGTCTTCCGCGGTTTCTGCGCTGGGAGAACTTAAGGAAGTGCTCTCGCTGCTGCTCCTCCAAGCGAGAAATGGGTCGGGTTCATGCGTGGCGCTGAGGCGTGATTTGCGTGGTTCGGTGTCACGCATTTTGCATTGCCAAGCCGTTGCCGCAGTTCATCACGGCGGAGCTAAGTGATTTTGAAGCGTTGAAGATGGGTGTTCTTTGTCATATTTCATTTTTAGGCCATCTGAAAGGTCATAAAGTAACGAGAAAACCTTTGGACTTTAGCATTAATGCTTTCGATGGGGTGAGTGCTTCATCCACTCAAAGCAAGGCTAATGAGCTGCTCGATGAAATATTGGAAATTGTGCCCAGCAATCGCTTCGTGCTCCTTGATCTTCTTTTGGGAAGACAACTATGTTTGGCCCCAAAGTGTGCTCTCTTCTTCCTGAGGATTTAGTTGAGGGGTGTCCAACCTTGGCAACTTTAAGACCTGTGGACTTTGGAAATTGTGGGAGTTGCAGTCCACAAGTCTTAAAGTTGCCAAGGTTGGACAACCCTGGTTTAGCTGGTCCTAATGAAAATTATGGTAATGCTGAACTAAGTTGACCCAGAGAATGTCAAAATGTGTGATACAGTGACCTGATAAAATGACACCCCACTAAAATAGTTTATTTCATGGAGTTAGAGTTGGGAAAGAAAGAATGCTGTTTACTTTTAATAAGTACAACTCTCTCTGTGTGTATTATCATTTCATTATATTATATTATATTATATTATATTATATTATATTATATTATATTATATTATATTATATTATATTATATTATATTATATTATATTATATTATATTATATTATATTGTTATATTATTACCATTGTTAGTCAGTCATGTCCGACCCATTGCGACCCCATGGACAACATCCCTCCAGGCTTTCCTGTCCTCTGGAGTCCATTTAAACTCATGCCTACTGCTTCAGTGACTCCATTCAGCCACCCCGTTCTCCGTCATCTCCGTCAATCTTTCCCAGCATTAGGCTCTTCTACAGTAAGTCCTTCTCATTAGGTGGTCAAAGTATTTGAGTTTCATCTTCAGGATCTGGCCTTCTAAAGAGCAGTCAGGGTTGATCTCCTCTAGGATTGACCGGTTTGATCGCCTTGCAGTCCAAGGGACTCGGAAGTCTTTTCCAGCACCATAGTTCAATGGCCTCAATTCTTTGGCGCTCAGCCTTTCTTATGGTCCAACTTTCACAGGCATACATTGCAACTGGGAAAACCATAGCCTTGACTATACGCACTTTGGTTGGCAGGGTGATGTCTCTGCTTTTTAGTATGCAGTCTAGATTTGCTATATATTACCATATATTGGTACAACTTTAGAAAACAAAATAATTTCCCAATAATTTTTTTTAATATGAATTTATTGAGTTTTGCTTAACACCCTGAAATCACATTTTGCTTTGTTTTGTTTTCCCCCTCAAGACAGCCATTCACATTCATGAAGGTCATGCAAAAGATGTTTGCTTTGAATCAGCAGTTCTCTTAAACTGCTGCAGTTTGCAAAACATTGGCAGGATCTAACCATCCCAAAGGTGCTTTTTCAAGAGGCAACTGGGCTTTCTTGTTTTTCTTTGAAGACATTTTGCTTCTCATCCAAGAAGCTTCTTCAGCTCTCAAAACTTCTTGGACGTCTTTAAAGGAAAACAAAGTCCAGTTGACTCTTGAAAAAGCATCTTTGGGATAACCATGAACTGGATGACTGAGAATCTCCACAGACATTTAGTTATGGACTTTGGCAGAATCTAAGTTGCTTTTGGAGTATTCTCAGAGTAGCTGCACCGACGGTGACAGTAACAGCCAATTTCCTGGCAGTCTGGCTTGCTGCTTATCAGTACCTTCCCCCTCTGTTGCAATTCCCTCTGCAGAGCTGGCTTCCAGCATGAATGCTGCCTGTATGAAAAGGGCAAAGCACTGTATTAAAGGCACGCACACAAACACACACACACACACACACACACACACACACAGACTGTTCAAAGCAAGGGGCATAGTCTTGCATCAAGGAGGTGAGTCTGCTCAGAAAGGAGGAAGGCGTTTTCTTTTGGCCTTCCATCCAACCTACATTATTAATCTTGGTTAATTGTTATGGGATAAGAATTGCCTTAGAAAATAAGGTGACATTTGTTGATGGTCTCTGGAAATAACTATCAATTTGGCTGGACTCCTTTGACATCCTTGCAACCTACAAAAAAAGCATAAAATGAAAGAAAATGGAATGTGCCACAGCTATAGTAATGAATAGAAATTAAAGGGTTATTGTTGCAGTATTGTATTAATTTAAATATTAAATGATTTACAACTGTTCTTTTGATAGTTACAGAAACAGTACCGTATTTTTCAGACTATAAGACTCCCCCCCCCAAAACAGTGGGTGGAAATGTCTGTGCGTCTTATAGAGTGAACGTTGCTGAAACCCCGCCCACCCGGAGACCCCCACCCTTTGGCCTCTTCCTCCCAGCAGTTTGCCTCCTTGCAGCAAACAGCAAACAGCCTGGTCAGCTTCAGCACAGCCTTATTTAGCACAAGCAGCTGATTGGCAGTTGGATCGGCCTCCGGAATACCAACAATCAGCTGTTCCAGGCTGCGGGGATCACCTCTGTCTACTGCTGCCTCCATGTGTCCCATTTTCGGCCTCTACACATCCCATTTCCAGCCTCCGCGTGCCCCATTTTTGGCCTCTGCGCGCCCTATTTTTGGCCTCTGCACGCCCTTTTTTCCGCACATCCCATTCAATGGCGGTAAGTGGCGGCGGCAATCCCCGCTGCCTAAAACGGGCTGAAAGGACAGGCGGAGGCTGAAAATGGGGCAATCCCGCAACCTGGAACATCTGATTGTTGGTATTCCGGGAGGCCGATCTAACCGCCAATCAGCTGCTCATGCTAAATCAGGCTGTGCTGAAGCTGACTAGGCTGTTTGCTGTTTCCTACAAGGCGGCAAATTGCTGGGAGGCAGAGGCAGATTTTTTTCTTGTTTTCTTCTCCAAAAGCTAGATGTGCCTTATAGTCCGGACCATCTTATAGTCTGAAAAATACCGTAAAGATTACTCTTTCACTTCTTTTGCTGAGTGATGAGCAGGTAGTCCCAAAGGTGCTTGTTCAAGAGGCAACTGGCCTTTCTGGTTTTTCTTTGAAGACATTTCACTTCTCATCCAAGACGCTTATTCAGAGCTGAAGTTGAGGTATTCAAAGAAAAACCAGGAAGTCCAGTTGCCTCTTGAAAAAGCATTTTTGGGGCAACCATGACCTGGATGACTGAGAATCTCCATAGATATTGAGTGAGTAGATAAAGCATTGAAAACCCTTCAGGATTTCAATGAAAATCTCTTTAAGTGTGAAATGAAGGATGGCTCTTTTGGGTAAAGAAACGGGCACAAAGCTGGAGTAAGGGCTCATAAGATGGAGAATTACAGTACAGAATCAGAAAATGTTTGGTATGTAAAACATTTTATGGTCAGCAATGTTGAGATCAGAATAGTCTGGTTTAAAGTTGATCAGCTTTTGATCTATTCAAAATAGTTATTTTGAAGCCAAAAATTTCAATTAAAAAAAAAATAAGCACCACAAATATTACTATTTCTCAGTATTTTTTTTAAATACACATGTTGGTGATAAATATGCCTTTTTATTATAATTCAGTTATTTTATTTGGTAAATTTTAAAAATCTGTCACTATAAAATATTATAGAGCAATGTCATACACTTTGGTTAGAAGAATGAAGCTATACAGTATTGAGTTCAGTGGGGCTTATAACCAAATCACTTTTAAGCAACTGCTATACGTTCTTATTTATTGCATTGTTGAATTTAGATATATAAGTGGATGAGGCTGATAATGTAGCTTGCATTCAGTATGGGCCCTATAAAATTTATTTCCTTGTCTCTTACAGGTCTTTTTGCTGATGAGAAGAACCACATGAAATACACAATAATGTACATTTGATTTAGGACCTGAAAAAGGGACTGGTGATACCTCTATGGAAAATGTGCTGCAGTAGGCTGAGATGGCAATTCTAGGCTTAAGATCTATGAACCATTATTCTTTGAGAAAAAGAGGCATTTTTATGCTGAAACTTATTTGTTTTACTCTGACAGTATTCATTTTCTGTGAATTTTTAATTTATTATGTAGTTATAATTCAATGTCATTGGCCAGAATTGAAAAATCGGACTCTGGGGACTAACAAACAGAATTCACATTCTGTCTTGAAAACCATCTTTTTATCAGATCCTCATTTGCTTGGTAGAATCAATGGACATTGGTTGGACAAGCTAAGGAGGTAGGAACCAAAATATCAATAACTTGCTGTTCTTGGTTTGTAGAAGCATTTGCTGCATGCTGAATAATTAAAGTTACAAATCTAAACATTTATAAGCTGATCATCTACTTTCTAACTTATTAAATGGTGATTTGATTTAATATTGCTAAAATCTTGGTGTAGTTGCTCTCGTAAGAAGCGAAGAATGAATCTTATAATTCACTGAGCAAAATTTCCCACTCATTATTTGAAGGAACAATCATTTTTAATATCTTCTTATTCATTCCATGTTGCTTTAACACATTAAAACCAAAACAGTGTTCAAGAGTACAGGTGTTCTGCAATGTTTGAAACAGCTTAATACTGTGTTTTAAAAATTATTTATTTGATTTATATAGTCACCCATCTCAGTACATGGCTCTGAGCAGCTCACATGAAAACAAGTAAAGATTTATACACATATAAAACACATAGCAGCCTCATAAAACAGCCCTCAGCACAGGCAAGAAAATATTTAATATACATGTGTTGCATAATAAAATATGGTTATTTATCTTAATTTTACAATAGTTTATATATGCTGATTTTTTTCTTGTTTTATAAAAGTTTAAAGGAAGGAGATAAGAGGAGGAGGCAGAGGGCAGCTGCTCTTGGGGCAAGCAGCCTTGAGGTTTAGTATCAAAGTTGCCTGCCAATTTCTTGTGCTCAGCCTCATAATTTATTTTATTTTATTAATTTATTGGAATTTGTCAAACAAAAATGAGAACAAGAATAAGAGAATAAAAATATAATGACAGAGACAATAGGCATGTTAGTGCACTTATGCAAACTCCCTCTACTTATGCATGCCCCCTCTACTAATCAGTGCCCAGAGACACTAGTTTCAAATTGTGGTTGTTGAGTGAAGCAATCACATGGGCTTAACAAGCAAAGCAATCACATCTTAATGACTGCTTCACTTAATGGCCAAATTTTCAGTCCCAGTTGTTGTATACCAAGGACTATATTTACCAGCATGTTGTCATGTTGTTATATATTTTCCTGGAGAATAAATCTTGTTACAGTATCCTGTCACCAAGTTACATAATTTCATCTAACTGTCCTTCCCAATCTCTTTATTACAGTTAATTTATCTGGTGTCTTCAAGGTCTAAAAGCTTTCCATTTTATATGGCGAGGTTTTCCCCTAATAAACTTTTTTTCAGTCTTCCCATTCTTGCTGTAAGTCACAGAGTCTAGGTGGGTGGTCTGCTGTTTTTGGATAATGTCAGGAATTCACAAGTAATTTGAGAATGTTTGCTCCCCTTTTGAATTTGTGTCATAATAGTGGAAAAGTCGCAGTATTTTTTTCTGCTGTCTGACTAATTAAGGTTAGTTCTTTTTACTTTGGGATTATAGTAATTTAAAGTGTGATTATTTCCTTTCTCTAAAATGTATATGCTTCACCCTTATAGCTTAGCAGTTTAACTGGTCTTTGGGCGTACCAGGCCATTTTCAAAGTACCTTCTTCTATTTCTTATTGGTGGTTTTCTCAACTTTCTGTTAAGATTCAAAATAGAACTTTTTGAGAGAGTCTTTGTTGTTCTCCAGTGTAAGCAAAACCCCAAAACATAGATGTTTGTTCCAGGTTATTAAAAATGACATTCCATACAATGGTAAAAGAGGAGGCCACTCCATATCCAGCTATTTTTAATCCAGATTTTATAATTGCTTCATAATATTTGTAATGTTAATTAAAACATGGTGGTCTTATATTTTTTTCCCCCTGCTAGGGAATGGCAAATGGAGAGGGCCTTCCAAACTGCCCTCTGGCTTCTGCAGCCAGAAATAGTTTTTATCCTAGGCGATATCTTTGATGAAGGAAAATGGAGCTCTTCCCAGGTTTGTGTTCCTGAATTGGTCTCCTAGCAAAATAGATGCTTTTAATAAGCGAATAAAAGCCCAAGGCCAGGAGTAGTTACAGTTCTTTATTAGAATCTTAATTATTAAATGAAAGCTGTTTATGATTATGAACGCATTGTCAGTATTTAAGTTTGTATTTATAGATGGTACTTTGCACAATAGATATGCCAACTGAGAGAATATTGGCAGTGTTGACATCAACTCTTTTAGTACAGATAACTTTTGTGTATTATTGCAAGTTCCTATAAGTTGCATTTTAAAATGAACCTTAACAATTCCCATTTTCTGGTCCTACACACCAACTCAAATGCAGCTGAAATATTTTCTTTTCTTAACCATTTTACTAAAGTATTCAGATAATTCATGTACAAATACACACACACACATGCACGTGTGTGTGTGTATATATATATATATATATATATGTTTGTGTGTGTGTATTAGGAAAATGTGGACAAAGAAAAATGCAGATAAAGTTTATAGGTTTGTGAGAAGGAAAAAACCAAATTAATGAAGAAATAGAATAGAATGAAAAATGAGACAAAAGAGCAATTGTATAAAATTGAATTTGACAGATTGAACAGTGTAAAATTCAGTAGATGTCTTGGGTAGATTATTTTTACGGCATTGAAGCCAAATTTATATTCAGAACACTGTTAAGAAAGTGAACTGTGGGTTGGGTAAATTGGACACATTATGGACAAATAGGGCTAATAAAAATAAAATATGTAGAAGTCTATGTTGAGTTGAAAAGGTTTTTTATGGTTCTAAAAATTACTCTAATATATTAGTATCTAAACACTCAAGAGCCCTATATGGGAAAAAATAACTTAATGGAAGCTGCTCTATTTAAAGAAATTTACTGGTGTCCTTTATCTTCTTTTGAGATTTGTTTTTTCTGAATAGTGTAGGAATTAGTTTGTTTTCATTTTTAAAATATAAAAATGAATTTCAATATAAATATTATAGAATTGCTTGCTTTATCTCAAGGCATTGTTTACTGGTCCTTTATTCTTAGCAAATTCAGGAATAATAAAAACAAAAACCTAAAAATAATAATCAGTATGTATTTTTATTTAAACAAGATTCTAGCATTTAAAGTTTAAACATGTTTTTTTGCAGGCCTGGTCAGATGATGTAAGGCGCTATCAAAAAATATTTTGGCATCCAAACCACACAGAAGTATTTGGTATTGTTGGAAATCATGACATTGGCTTTCATTATGAGTGAGCAGTTTTAAAATTGTGGGATATAGATTAAAATATTGGTTGGTAGTGACGATGGTCCACTTTTTACAGACCAAACTGAAGATGGGGAAATTTTGCTCTAATTCAATCATAATATGTTTTCTACATGCTAGGACTTATGGTGTTTATTACGGTATAATGAAATGCTATGTCTTTTATTATATGCTCCTAGGATGACATCATTCAAATTGGAACGTTTCTCTAAAGTTTTCAACTTCTCTTCAGAAAAAATAATAACCCGGAAAGGGATAAAGTGAGTGTAACTTTTTTTTTATTTACTGGGATTTTTATTATTGTGCCTGGACTTTGTATCTGGGCATTTACAGCAAAACATTAGTTTTACGATGGCATCACATTACATTTTCTTTAAAACATAAACATATTTTTAAAGTTAATTTTTGGCTATCCAGAAAATATTTTTAATGTATTTCTGCTGAAAGGGTAAAAACTGTTGCTTGTGATCTGTTTTTTCCCTATCTGGTATTTTCCCTATCTGGTATTAATTTCTTAGCAATATAAAATAATCATATTTATAAAATTTAGTTCTAATTCTGCTCTTAACGTTTGGGTTTTAATTGAACTGCAGCTCTTTATATAGAAACGTGTATTCAGTTCCCATTAGTATTTTAAGATTCTACATTGTTTAAACTCCATTTTTATCAGTGTTAATGCCTAGTAAGTAATGATACATTGATTGGGTTTTTCCAAGTTAACATTTAAAAACAGAGAATCATATGAAGTTTCAATGTTAAGATCAATATTTATGATTATATGTATCCACTGTGAAGATTATTTTTATTTCTTGATCATTCACTACTTTGGGCAGGTTCTGAGCAAACCCAGGGAGAATTCTCCTCTTATTTGTAACATGGCCCTACTTGTCTGTTGTAACCCAAAGGTATTAGGTATCTGATGGAAGGAATTTTCTTCTGCATCTTCCAGGCCTCTTTGGAGGATGGGAATCCACTTGGGCGCATTAGAATTATATTCAGTGGAGAAGTCGTCTTATGCTGTGTGGATTTACTTTCCAAGTTAAGGATATGGGATCTTCTAATTTATTGGCAATAACTTGCATATTTCCTTCTTATATTCTTAGCTTTCTTATAGTGAATAGTGTTGCTCTTGAAGGTGACGGGTGTATAATTTGCAGAACAGCAGAAGCCAAACTCATCGAACTTTCCCACCAATTGAATTGCTCATTGAAGGTAGGCATATAACAATTTTTGGGAAAGCTTATCAAGGTAAAGAACAATTCCTCCAGAATTATTTTAAACTAAGCCTTCCCAAATTGTTCCTCCAATGCACTCACAAGCTTTCAGCAAATCTCAGTCTGTTCCTCTAAAAATGATGCATTCACTTCATTGAAATGAATGAAAAAGCCCTTATGGGTGAAGGTTTCTGTTCTTGGGCATTGGGAAAACCAGGATAAAATTGTGAATATCAATAGAACAGCAGTGCTATCAAATCTGCTGTTTTTATTATTTTAATCATCTTCAGAAGTCCCTTTTGTGTCTGAATTAGATAGATAGATAGATAGATAGTCCTTTCTGAATTATACTAATTTTATTTATGGATTTCTCAACCCTACAGCACTTCCGAAAGTAAATCCTTGATATAGCAGGGCTTACCTACTCTGTAAATTAATTAAATCTGATAGTTTGGTATTTGTTAAATTTATAAAGAACTGAAGGTGGCCTACTTAGTGCTCTTCCTCTGCAATGGGTTGAGAGAGTGACTTTGAGCAGAAGAAAAAGCAATAACTGAGTCTGTCAGACAAAAGAAATTAGAATTAGAGACACAACTGTAAATTAAGAAAGCATCTCAGGCCCTTCCCCAGTTCCCTTGAAGATAAAGGGAGGGGGGGAGAAGCATATTCACATTTGCAGATTTTATTACCCTAACCTCATTAATAATAGTAGTATTAGAATTCAAAAATTTGGTTTCCTAGTCTGATCTATCTTGAAGGGCTGACACCCTCAGTGCTTATGACTGCTTTCTTTTTTTGTGTATTGTGTGCATAGACATCGTTCTAAAACTTCCTGGGAGATTTCTGCTAAAATATACTTTACATCGTGCAGACATTTTCTGCCGGTCTCTGTATGTAACTCAAGTGGTACCTAAAACTCACTCACCCATTCTTTGAACATAAGAGAGGTATCTTCTTTTAGAACATCCAATTTTATGTAGCTGCAGCATCCCCTCAATTCTAATGAAATACTAAGTTTTCCTTAAAAACCATGACAACATTTTTATTGGTTGCTGTAAATAATCTCTGATTTTTGTTGGCAGGAACAAAATCAACATAAAAAAAGCTGTAGTAATGTGGATAAGGTCCCAATCTCGGCTCCAATTCTATTGCAGGTAAGTTGATAGAATGAGATCTCTGCACTTTATTTACCATGGATATATTGAGAAACTTTTATTTGGAACTATTTTGTACTTTTCATTCTTCCCAGCATTATCCTCTTTATAGAAGAAGTGACTCAGAATGTACAGGAGAAGATTCTGTTTCCCTGGAGAAAAAGAATGACCTCTTTAGAGAGAAATATGATGTGCTTTCTCAGGAAGCTTCCCAGAAGGTATTTTTGTTTTGACCACAGGCTTTGCATTACTTAAGTGTTAACTGTTAAGTTATGTTAACAAAGAAAATCTCTGAATTTTCCTTTTTTTAGAAGATGCACGGTGGAATTTCTTTCTTTTAGGAAATATTTATATGCAAATACAGTCACAAAGTAACCTATGCAAGAGGGGGTTTCCTTTGTCTTCAAGACATCTGGAGTTTGGGGAACAGTTTTCTTTTTTTATGAAAAATGATGGCATATTGTTGCATTGTTAAAAAAAGATGCTGAACCAGATGTGGGAAGTTTTGTCTTTTACTGTATTTGCTTACAAAACATTCACCAGTTTTCAATGATACAGATCTATTTAAAGAAGATCTAATTTGTGCAAAGCGTAGAGCCTACTTTGCAACCAAAGAGCCTACTTTGCAACTTTGTATTAGGAGTCAAAATTGTACACCTCTGTTCTGAGTTGGATTGCAGGTGATGTACATGTTAGGAATTCTGCTTCAACTTCCTGAAAAACTCCCTGTAACTCTGCCTAGGCCATCATATTACTAATGAGCTCTAATGAAGAATCTTGATAATGAAGAATCTATTGAGGGATATCCTAAGGAAAATATATATTGTATCTTTAAATATAGGGCATGTATGTTTCACTGCCTACAAATAGACAAAGGGTAGGGAACAGGCTAAGTAGAGTCATTCATGGTGATTGAGTGTAAATGAACAGTCAAGCTTGGGTATACTGTTCAACTGCTTCCTCATGTGTCATGAAAGCAGTGACTAAATAAACCATTTATGATGTGGAAACTATTGTCCCTGGCTTCATTCTCCCAAACAACCTAAATAGCTAAGATTAAACTATGCTTCTGGTTGTCAGGAATTTTCCAGAGCCTCCAATTTTGAACCAAAAAATCATGCAAGGCATTTCTGCAATTCTATATGAGTCTTTGTGGCTCAAATCTCTGCTGGTTGAGAAAGTTTGAAATCTCAGATCTAACATATCTGAGGAGTACCATGAAGCAAAAAATATTTTAGCTTCAAGCATATCACCCCTAGCATGCTTATTTGTTCATGATATGCCAGGGTGAATTTAACCATTATGTAATGGTTCCCCGAGCCCTACTAAGTCAAAGATTCCTGTGTAATGCTGAACCATTCTTCTCCCAAAGATGTGGTGGACAAGTGTTTTGGAATCAGTTATGTGTCAAAACTGAGTTACTTCTGGTATTACTGAGGCGATCTGATAGTATTTTATGGATGAAGGCTAACAACTCTAATAAATTAGTACTGATTGAAATGACTGAGGGGAAACTGAAAGCAAGATGTGCTGTGTGGCGGAGTCATTTCTTAAAGTAGAAATGGTAACAGTGCTGTTTTATTCCACTTTATAGCTATTGTGGTGGTTTCATCCTCGATTGATTCTGAGTGGCCATACCCATAGTGCCTGTGAAGTGCTTCATAATGATAACATTCATGAAATCAGTGTTCCATCATTCAGTTGGAGGAACAGAAACAATCCTAGTTTCATAATGGTAAATTTAAATAATGTTTATTTTATCAGATATTTTTTCATAATATAAATCAACATAGCAATCAGCTATTTTCTCAGACTGATGCTACCTGTAAAAAAAAAAAAGCAAAACAGAACAGCTCCTTCCATCCTCTCCAAAAGTACACTTAAGTTGAATACAAAGCACCCGCTTTATAAAGCACATACACATGGAGAGCCGTCTAGCTTGTAGAGTGCAAAGTAAGGTTTATGGTCTACAATTCTAAATGCAAGCATATTTAGTACGTTTCTATAAAGAGGATGCAGTGTAAACAATCTGACTACAACAATCATCAGTAGTCTGCAACAAACAGTATCGAGACTTGTTTTTGCTTGACTGATTTATTCACAAGACCACCTTTTCCCTCTGGGATTCTTTGTTTTTCAAAAGTGCAAATTATATTATAGGGCAGCAAAATTCTATTCAGAGGAACTTAATTCACAGTTTGCTTTGGGTATACTAGATTACAATTCTTAATAAACCCGGAGCACAAAAAAAATTCTTGGTTCTAAGCCTTGTTTTAAATGATGCTATCTTCAAAACTGGTTCTACGCTAACTTTACTTTTTCGGCTCCTTGAGCTTCAGGAAAGGCAAAGCAATTATAGCTCTATTGTAATTTTTAATTCATAGATGAATATCTGTCTCATTTTAGGTAACATGACTTTAAACTGTTCTCCTTGAAAAGCATACTTTCACCTATATTTTACTTAAAGTCCTTATTTAACAAATAATCTAGCAGATCATGTTTGTAGCACTCTTGACATGTGGATGCTTACCTATGAGGCTAGATTATCCATAATCCCACTCCCTTCCCAATTCTATAAGAATAGAGCTACGTTGTGTTTTATTTCATGCAATTTCAAATGCTTGATTCCCCCAATTATATAGCAACCATTAGTATAATTAAGGGTTTTAAGCTGTTAACTATATAAGTCTTCCCTTGTCCGGTCAAACAACAGCTGTTGTGTTCTGGAAGGTCCTTTTTCACATGGCACAAAATGTTTCCACAGGGCAGTTCAGTGCTTAATTGCAAAACAACTATCTTTAGAAGTTTCAGAGTTGTCTGCATCTCTTGAACCATGAGCAATTGAAAGTACTGCTACTTTAAGAAGAACTCAGCTTCCCTCTCCCTTAATAGAATTTTCAATATCTACAGCCATTTGCCTCAGACCTTCTAAACTCTTGCTTCCATTTTCCAGGGCAGCATAACATCAACGGAGGTCTCGCTCTACAAGTGCTTTCTTCCATATGAGACCACAGTAATAACCATTTACTGTACAGCAGGATCTGTGCTGGTGGTCCTCATTCTGGCTCACTTTCAGCCCCTTCTTTCCCCTTACCATTTTGTTCAGCGTTTAATCACTAAGTATAAAGCACTATGAAAAGTCAGACACTTGGAATCAGTCACTGAAACACCAAAGCTAAAGAACAATCCATCAGACTACATTCATGCCAGCAAATGCATACTTGAATTGCTAGCCCAAAGGCAAACTGCTCTTACAGACAGAAAGCTCTAGACAGTTGATAGGACTTTTTTGTTTACTACAGGATAAAGTAACTGCTTCATGCTGTACAAAAATATTGTAATCTACAATCAAACGAATGGTTTTCTTGCTAAATTTTTTTTGTATCAAATATGTATATTAAAAGTTTGTAACTGTACACTAAGCTCTACAAGCCTCCTTTTGTGTCTGCACTAGTGCCCTATGCTGTTAGAGGCTCAGTCTTTGTAATAGAAAAAGAATTTTAAAGTGTTATTGCTGCGTGACCATCTGAAGTGGTACTTCATTTCCTTGATATCAGCAATACAAGATGTAGTTATTTTACAGCAAGGTATTACCAAAACAGAAGCAAAACGTAATTATAATAGCTGACATAATTTTCTACCCTCATGAGTCACTTTTAAATTTGATGTAAAGTTTTAGATGGTAGTCATGTGACAGGATCAACAACAGAAAAACCCCTTTGCTAATAAGTTTGCAGAATATTAGCAAACCAGGTAGAAAACTGAGAAGAAGCCTCTTGCACATTCAGAATAAGGGTGTGCACTCGATATCCATGAACACATGGACAGAAGCTTGGTTGAACATTTTCCCCTGGAATAAGATGTAAACAACTACAATTAGATTCACAAAGAGTTTTTATGGTATGACTCAGTTTGCGTGACTGACTATTTCCCCCACAAGAGAAATCTTACCAGGAAACTTTGCATTCCATTCCTATCTGATTAATAGCTTTAAAAAAAGTGCTTAAGTATGCAACATAAAAAGGCATTATAAATTAAGCTGCAGAAATTTATAGACTTGGTTTTCTTTATCTACTTATATAAACTTTAAAGAGAATTCTATTCAGTAAAGAAGAGTTTAGGTTAGCCTTCCTCAGCATGTTGCCCATCCAAGAACTGAGACAACAGATCCCAAAATTCCCAGGTATGTTGGAAAGAGTTCTGGAAGTTGTAAACAAAATCTATTTGGAGGGCATTAGATTAAAATTGTCTGAACAATAGAATATAATCTGTGACATTTGCAGCAAACAACGAAGGGATACAATTATAATAACTCTACGCTATTCCTTTCAATAACAGAACCATCCTATAAAAAAAAACCCAGGCAGTTTACATTTTCACTGCTTTGTTTTTAGAGGAAATATGAATCTTTAGACTGGTATGTCTTCATCATATCAAAATAAGTGTCTTTCAATCATCTTGGAAACAACAAGGTTATGACTGAATACAATATGTCAAAGTACCAGTTTCAGAGTGGATCTAAAATGCTTCAAAATCAGAGTATTTTGACAGATTACTAGCCTGATTCTTTTGCAGAGATACAATTGTTTCTCAGTTTCTAAAAGTGATCTGGGGTTACATATGCAATAAACATGCCTTCCTAATTTAAAAATAGTTTCACATTATGCCATCAAAATATTTTAAGAGCAATTTATCTTCATAGCAAAAGGCAAAGATAATCCAAGTGTTATAATCTATGAAGTTCTGAATTTGTTATTGCATCTATAAATTTTAAATATTGGTACAGATTTTCTCAGGCACTGGAAACTGTACTCTGACATAATGCCTATGTATAAAATATAAAACAATCTCATAATTACCGAGAAAGGCATGCCTTATTGCTACACCAATTCTTGCTTTTATGCTGAACTGTACCACAACTTATTTTGTGAATGTCATTTGCATAAATTATTCAAGTTTGAAAAAACATTATGATATTGATTCTACAATATTTAAAATTAAACCATTTTCTAAGATCTGTTTATTAAGAGAAATAAATACGTCATTTTGTAATTCTCTTAGGCCAAACACAAGGATTACACCTTTTTTCTTTCTTGCAATTTGCACAATAAAAGCAGCTGTTGCAACAAAGATTGAAAAAAAACCTTATCTAATGGTGCCTTTACACATTCACAATCTGCAATTGTGAATGCTTTATGAATGACCAAAGAATTACTGAACATAGTTTTAAAGGTAAAACAAGATATTTCCATGAAACTAACACCAGGTTGCAATTTGGACACTTAAATAAATTTTTAAAGCTGCGTATGAAAGGCTATTGCTGCCACAGGAGCAGCAATTATTTACTTGGAAAGTTAATATGACTAAAATTTGCATAATTTATAATTTTTATACTAAAGAACATTTTATATAAATCAGAAAAAAAACCCTAAACTCTACAGAGTTTTTTTCAAACCTCCAGTCACTGCTGTAGGTAGAGTTGACATCAAGCTGTACAGCGCAATCAAAAACATACTTACATCTTAGCTCATTTTACAGGTACAGCCATAATCAAGGCACAAAGATCTTCTACAAGTATTTTCTTCAATAAAATTGTACAAAATAATATTACACTTTACAGTCTGTACAATATAATAAACCAGCAGTAAAACAAAAAAAATATATATTATATATTATATATATATTATATATATATTTATATTTTTTATAGAAGACTGATGTCCAAAAATGATCTAAATTAATTGAATCATTTGTGGACAGAAGAAATATGGTATGTGAAGGTGAATTTTCTGCCTAAATGCAATAGGCTGAAAAAGTAGCTCTAAATTCAAAAGCCTGAGGTGTAAAGAGACTCTTAGCTCCAAACCTCCCAAAATTGCTTACCTACTCTATTCCTGGGCCAGCAATGGCTTAGAAGAGGAGGTCACTTCATCAGTTGACCTGCAACTCAGTTCGTTAAAAACTCAGTGTAATAAATATCATAGTGCTGCTACATCATGCATGTATACATCCCCAACAGTATTTTCTAATTCTGAAGCAAAGTGCATTATTCCCTTTCTTTCTGTCTATCAAGTACTCTTCAGTGTCATGACACAAAAGGAACCCTCCAAAAACATTCTAAGTATGACATAGTGCCATCTAACTAGCAGATACCAGCTTGAACTAAAAAGTCTGCTGAAAAAAAATTAGCAGACTATGTCCAATTAATTAAACATAAACAAAAATTTACAACCAAACCAAAGAAAACAGAGGTAGCCAAAGACTTCAGTGGAATGACAAAGAAGTGGCATATAAAAATAAAACACACATATTGTCCCTAAAGCATGGGCTGGCTAGAAAGTCTAATAAAAGTAAACGAACTGAGGAGGCAGATGGATCTAGTATCTCTTCCTCTACTTCATCTGAGGAAGCCAAGAAAGAAAGATGCTTAAAACCACGGACTCCATGGTGTCCTTAATTACAATAGTTCATACTGACGAAGATGCATTCTCTGAATGATGTCTCTACAATCATTGAACACTCTCCGAATATTTTCTGTGTCAACTGCACATGTGAAATGTGGATAGCAATAATGCTTTCCATCTCCGGTTGCCGTACTTATTCGCTGTAAGAGATAATGAAAAAGTTGCTGAAAACAAAGTTGGATAAAAGCACTTCTGGGAAATGACAACAAGATGCGGGAAGACTTGGTCAGTGTAGCATCATCTCAAGCTAACGTGTCAAAAAATTATGCATTAAACACATTTATTCAAGGAATGCCTGGATGTTCCAAAGATAAAACGCCCAACTTGTCTAAAACTGAATAAGTAACCAGACAGTAAATTGAATACATTAACTTTGTAACCTACTCACCAGGTAAGCTTAGCCTGATTTTTCACTAAAAAGTGATATAGTACTATAAGTTTATTTCACTGCAGCTTATTACAACTCACAGCTAAAAAACAGACACAAAAAACCCATATGAGCAGTTAATGTTTCATGTATGGCCACAATCAAGATGTTGAGGGTAAGAAAAGTAGGATTTTATGGTAGCATGCTGCTTTTGTGTGTGTGCATGCTTTGCATAGCTTATAAAGAGAAGTGATGATTTAAAAAAGGGACTATAATGGTTTGTAATTCAATGATAACTGGATTCAAGATAGAGTTGCTTTTATAATGATTAAAGCTTATAGAAATATAAAACATCGGTATTCACACAAATTTATAAGTTAATACAATGCTAAAAAATCACCAATACTTACTAAAAATTCATCCCGAATAAAAAACTTTGCTCTTGTGACTTTGGGATCTTCTCCTGCATCTGGTGTTGCTGTAATGAACATAGATCTATTCAAATATATGCAATATAAAATTTAAAAACGTGTGCATGGTGTCTTTATTTTCACGCAAAACCAATACATATAACGGGAAGTCACAATATGGACAGAAAACAGTGAAGCATACTGGGTTCTGGTTGACAAAGAAGTGGGACAATACCCTCCCCTTATTTATTCAACCTATTTGCTGTCATCTATATTAAGGAAAGCTGGATTCAAAGTAGACGAGTGATTGTAATGTCAGAGAAAGAAAGATCAATAATCCACACTAGGGTGATGATACTACTCTGATATGGAAAACTGCAAAGGAGCAATTGGTATGTGAACGGAAACAAAAGTTGGGCTTTGAAGAAGCAAGTCAAAGTCTTGATACTTTTGAACTGTGATGTTAGATTACACTCCTGAGAATACTATGAACAAACAAATCATTGCTCATTGAACAAATAAGGCATAAATTATGGGAAGATGTAGCTCTCTGGAGAAGATTCTAATGCTAAGAAAATAGAAGGAAAGAGAAAAGAATGACCAGCAGCAAGGTGGGTAGAATCAATGATTATACCACTGGAATACTAGCTTAGGGATAGAATATCATGCAGCAAAAAATATCTAAGAGCTCATACTGACTTGATGGCACAAAAGTAATCAATCTCATAAACATTCAAATTATTTAAGTAATTTGTAGAAAGAGACTTTAGTTAAGAAACTTACCATCTTCAGGTACAGTGTAACGTGTAAATTCGGGAAAATAATCTTCAATTTTAGACTTTCCTGCCAAGACTTTTTCAGCAAGCATGTCTTGTTTGTTCAAGAACAAAATTATAGAAATTGTCCGTAACCACCTGTGAAGACCCAAAAATTAATTCAGAGTCCAACACAGTTAAACAGATTTATAATACCTGGTAACTTTTATATTTTCTAAGAGAAAACAGCCATCTAAGGAAGAAAATCTTTTTTTGGGACCAACTGGGAGTTAAGGGATATACATTGAAACCAAATATTTATTAAATCTGAATTGATATAACTGATGCTCTTTGAGATAACATCATTGGCATAAAAACAATATAAACTGATGCAATCGGTGTACATTGAGTCAATTGTCCAAACTGTTTTAGAATGGGAAGTCCATTAAGTCAAGATTTTACTACATCCCATCAGTCTCTGTTTATAATGAACCAGGTACTAATCTGAAGGTTGTAACAATTATTAAAATCAGAATAGAAATCTTGATTTGTTCTAACAGATTTTTCTCAAAAATCCTCCACCCATCCTAGATACATTTTTACCAAACCAATGCAGCTGATTTATGCATGGGTATCTTGCCTATTGTTCCAGATGCTTTTGAAGAGGTCTAAGGACTCGCGCAATCTGTTTGTGTTGTTGTCTTCTCTTATGACCATATTGTAGCTGCTACAGGCCACAACGAAGATAATAGCTGTGACATCTAAGGAAGAACATACCATAGATAGAACATAAAAAGTAAGACTTAATCAGAAACACTTATGCTTCTCACGTATGATGATAAATGAAATGTAAATTATACATGTAAACAAAATTATGAGATTTTATAAAGGATGAAACAATAAGCCCCGATAAATGAAAATAATACATATTTACAATAAGAAATAAACAACAAACATTCAGACCAAATACAGAATATGAAAATATTTCTTACCATTAAAGCATTGGATCCATTTTCTTCTTTCATCTCTCTGACCACCTACATCAAACATGCTGTTGAAAAGCCAGAGACTATTATTCTTTGTGAATGTACAAAGAAAATCACATTTGCCTAATGTGCACTTACTTTTGCAAATGGAAATGAAAATGCAATAAATACTGCATGAAAGCAACATGGAACATTATTTTGTAATATCTGCCGTCAAACTTTAGTTAAGTCTCATTTCACCAAAACGTAGCTAGGGCTACGTTTTGGTCAAATTTAGGAAAGGACAGACTAAATAATAGGTGGCTATTTAGTGTTGATTAGCTCAGCTGAAAATAGAGAGGAATAGTGTAACAGAGTACAAATGTAACAGCAATTCTAAAGCAATATTCAAAGCTAAATAAAAAGAATTGGGCAAACCAATTTAGAGAAAGGCGATTCCTGTGTAAGGAAGGATGGATGAGCTTTTCAATTTCAGTAACAATTTCAGAAACTTTTGCAATGTAGTCAATCTTATTAGAATGATACGAGCAACAATTGTAATATATAATAATGCTACCTGGACGCCAGTGCTTCGCTACGAAACTATGTGCTCAGGCTTGATAAATTGACACTTACAGCCTGAAACTTAATGTAGAATGTGTAACTCCATAGCATCAATGTGTGTTAATATAATGCAACTGGCAGTTAGAACAGAGGGGGAGGGGGAGTAGAATGTCTCAGCCTGCAGCATCCATCGGTATTCTCCTGGCTAGCATCCTGTCAATGTGTGAGAGAGTTGAGAGGGTGTCTGGAACCTCAAACAATATTTGCTATGTGAGCAAGGAGACAGGAAGGAGGCTGGGCATGGCTTAGCTCAACTGTTCTGTAGTAAAGCTGCTTGCTGCTGTGAAAGTAAAACTGAAAGTGAACCTCCTCTTCTCTGCTTGAGTTTTGCATCTGGAACAGATTTCTTTTGAGGTGGGGAGGGGGAGTAGAACTCCTTAGCATCACCATGTTAATCATAATATAGAAAATACTAAGGCTCTGATGGTCATTTTGAAAAATCCGTTCTTAGTGAGCACCTTAGAAGCTAAGAGGAACATACGTGGCAAATTTCAAGTTTGTAGGCTTTACGGTTCTGGAGATTTCATGATTATGGCGTGAGTGGCTTTTGCTTTTATATATTTAGATAATCCTTAGAGGTGACTATCCTTGAGAGTATTTTAGACAAAAATGAACAGGCAGCTTTGATATTATTAAAATTATTAGGTAAGGAAAAACTTACTACAGCCAAAAGAATAGAAATATTAATAACAATATTCTGTGTGCACTATATTATTTATGAAAGAGCTTTCTTATTTAGCGAAATTTTAAAGTTGTCCACTAAATTAACTCTATCAATTAATGCATTGTTGTTCTTTAAGTCATTATATATGAACTCATTATATATGAACTAACAGAAACATTAGTGTCTATATTAATATTCTGTACTATACTAATCTTCTATACTAAATTTTAAGGTCCAAAGACTAATTCGTGAAACAAAAATACTTAGCAAATGTTAAATAATTTCCTATGTTAGCAACATTCTGGACAGCATTGACTCAAGAATATGTCTTGATCTCTTACCCTGTATGCCATGAATGAGCATTTTTTTAAAAGAAAACCTCATAATTAAAAACGTTAATTATGTCTGCATGTAATTGTTTCCACTGTTTTATAAAACATGACACACATTAAAGATCATTATTACTGTACTTACTGAAAATTTACTTTGTCTACTTGGAATCTTGTCTCAAAAATCCCAGAAGTCAAAACCCGGCACCTTAAGAGATCCTAGAAATGAAAAACAATTGGGCCTTAAAATGAAATTTTCATTTTAATTAAGCAAATTTGGCCTGCGAAGAAACATGATAATCAACAATTTCATATCACTAAAGCAGTGAGCACATGCTACTGTATGAATTCAAATCAGACAATGTTAAAGATAATTCTGAACAATTATTTAAATATTAGACAGAATTATAATGTGACAGGCACCAGCACAATTATTTTTGTTCATGGAATGGGGTAATTTTCTTTTCACCCCAAAATTTCACTCCACAAACCTCTTAAACCTTTCCTCAATTTCAAAAACAACTTGGCACACAATAAGGGAAGTATTAAAGTTTGTGGGCTCATAAAGCTACTCTCAAAATTCCTTTTCTACTGGAAATCATAAAGAGCATTTTTAACGAACTTATATGACTTGTTAAGCTATGGCTGGGATAAATGAATAAAAAGATTATTGAATTCAACGTATTTTCCAATTTAAGCCTGCTTGAATTCATATAATTTATTAAAGGTGACTCTCACACTAATACACATTTGTTACTCCATTTACTCACCTGATCTGTGGGCGTGTAATCAGGCAGACTGACACTGTCTATTCTTTCTAGGAAGCTGAAAGAAAACATACATTTTTAACCATAAAACCCAAAAATTGAAAACATCAAAAACTGCAGTTCCATCTCCATTCATATTTTTATAGATTAATAAAGTTGCAGCCAAAATGGACAAATATAATAACACAACATAAAAACACAGTTTTACTTGACATACATTATACTAAGGAATTTTTTTAGATTGACAGATTATGTATCTATGTTGATGCAACCAATCAGTATCTTCCAGGGAGTCAATGTTTTCTTTTAAACACTGTTCAGACAAAATTTTAGGAATAATTGATGCCATGAGTCAGCTGAAGTTTTGCTCATGCTTATTTTCTAATTTTTTTCTAGAAAAATATATTATTCTCACAAAAGATATCAGGGAAGTGAAACTGTGATAAATTTCTTAGAGGAGATGAAAGAACAAGTAGGATCAGAATCTGATTTACTTAAGTATGCAAAAACTATTACCATGGCAATAAGATGGATAATAAGACTTAATGAACAGTAGAGCATTGAGCAGGAAAAAGTGCTCTAGTATTTTTCCAAAGTAACAGTTTAACAGCACTTCACAAGCTGCTGGGTGGAAATTGCAGCACCCAGGTATTTGAAGAATAAATGAAAATCAATTACAATTGGGATAGATGTCAGTTTCTTGGAGTAGTAAAGACATTTACAGCATTGGCTAAACAGAATGTAGGGAGCACTTGTTAGATAATAACATGGCTACTTTGGTCCAGTGGTTAAAGCACCAGGCTAGAAACAAGGAGACTGAAAGTTCTATTCCTGCCTTAGATATGAATTTGGGCCAGTCTCTCTTTTTTAGCCCACAATCTCAGGGTTGGATAAGCTTGTTGGTTCATTCCTATTGCAACCAATGGACCAATACTCAGTTGATTAAAAAAAAAAGCAAATAGTGCATTTGAGGGGAAATGCTAGGAAAAAAAATTCACTAACAAAGAAACACCATCCTTCATGCCACGTTGAGACTCAATAGGATTAAAATGTCCAACTACTCTAACTGCTCTTTCTGATACCTTTTTGCAAAGCCCAGCAATCTGGATCTCCGCTATGAAATACACCTTTTCATTGGAAGCCAGGCAGGTACTGAATATTCTTTGACGTCTTTGTGCCATTTTTTTTTCCTTGGGTGGTTCATAGAAATGCTGTTCCTGACTATAACTGTTAGAAAGCCCGCCCCCCACCCCCCAGCAGATATACCTTCTCTACATCCTGTTATTTTTTAAAAGGCATCAGGAAAGGGGGGAAAAAAAAAGGAAAGAAAGTGGATTCGTAGTCAACACAATTTTTTTTTTTTGCACGTGGGTTGAATAAAATCTAGAAAAACATTATTTTCAAACTATTTACATGGGAAAGATATACAAATGAATCCTCTCTACCAAAAGGGAAACTCTCCTTCACATGTACCTCTGGTGTTTTCCTTAAAAAAACAACAAACTAACAGTGTTAGACGGGACCAGAGGATTAGAGGTGTCCTAGTCCAACCCCTTGCTCAAACAGGAAAGCCTATGCCATTTCAGACAAATAGTTGTCCAATCTCTCCTTAAAAACTTCCTGCGTTGGAGCACCCACAACTTTTGGAGGCAAGTTGTTACAACTGACTGCCAGGAATTTTGTCCTTAGTTCTAAGGTTGGTTCTCTTCTTGATTAATTTCCATTCATTGCTTCTGTTCCTGCCTTCAGGTGCTTTGTAGAATAGACTGACCCTCTCTTCTTTGTGGCAGCCCCTCAGATATTGGAATTCCTTTGTATTTTGTGCTAACAAGAAAAACTCTCCAATATTTTTTTAAAGATTATATTATACTACTAAAATTATGCAAATGCAGAATAAATACATTAAAAATTAAAAAGTGCAGAAAAAGAAAAAAAAGAAAGAAAATCCCTCTTTATCCCCAGAAAGTATAATCAACACTAAGAACTTACCACTATCTCTTAAAATAATACCAAACATCTCTTCATTCAATATCTCATCCCAGTTCTATAAACTCATCTCTACAATCTTATTTCTCCCTATTACAGCAAATATTCAGTATGGATTATCAGAAATAAAAACGTAAGTATTACAACTAATATAAACAAAAATCTTCAAGTAATTTCTAAAATACTAAATAAGAATTACAAAATTGTTGCCATCTTGCCAAAATTGTGCCAAGATGAGATTGTGTGTATGTGTGCATGCGTGTGTATGTGTGTATACACACACACATACATACAAACATACATACACATAAATATAAAGATGGTTGGCAAACAAATTTAATAATAAATAAATAAGGCTTAAATACAAGGCTTTAATAATTATTTAAAAAGTACAATGAAATGTATTTTTGGTTACTGATATTATAATCTATCTTTACAGTCATAAGTATTTTTAGCCAAGTTGCCTAGGAAATACAGCAGACATTTTTTGACAAGCTATCTTATGTAGGCAGACAATTCAGAAGTATTGATTTTGATCCACACTTGTTTTATTCAATAACAATATAGAATTTATGTTCAAAAATAAAATAAATGGTTACATTCTGTGGAATGAAGGAGTAGAGTAGTCAATTATTTTGTTCTATAATGACCACACTGAATTCAACATGAATACTTTAGATTCTGAAATTATATATATCTCAGCAACTTTTTTACATTCAAGAAATTTTAAAAAGAACTATTAAACAACTACTTTGGCAGCTGTTGTTATATACCCCACAACATTCAAATGCTAGTAAATACATCAAATATATCTTCAGATTTATAGTGCTTTCTTAAGATTATTTTTAAAAGGAAGTTCTCAGCAAAACTATGTCTTGCAGGAGCTATATCCTTTCTTATGAAACTCATTATATAATAATATGAAAGATTTGGTAAAGGCTAGATGTTTCTTAGTTTTCTATGTTTTCCCTCTTCCTTGTTCTATTTTTTTTAGACTGAATGCAAATTGATTTCAAAATGTTAACTGCTTGATTGCTTTCGAAGAATAATGTTGTATAAACGAAAAAGCAAATCCCAAAGCACTTTTTCTGCCATCAGCTAGGACAAAACAGACTTCAATGGGGCAGGAAAACTGAAGTTTCTGAGCTATTGTCTAGAACATCACATACCAGTACCTAAAGCTGGACCATATTTCTTGACAAATTAGAAAGAAGTACATCAGGTGTTTCTTCAATATCTCAAGAGAAATTTGACAATCCTCCAAAAATGGAGATAAATCCATCAATTTCCAGCACTTTTAAATATGCTATATTAATGACAATTTTTACTCAATTAATGTGAAGTTTGGCACAATTGTAGATTTTGTTTGTATATAAATGAAAGATGACAACTTACAGCTCATGAACAGGAATTTTTATAAGCAACACCCTGTTTTAAATGGCAGATCTTTTTTTTTTTAAAAAAAATTACCTTGCCTTTAGAAAAACTCTTAAAATATCTGCTTAAAATGCTGAGCATCTTTTGTTAATTGCCTTTTCAATAAGATTGAAACAACCTGCAGAGGGCAGAGAACACTGCATGCACTCTAATAGATGACATAATCTGTGGGCAAATGATTCTAAACATTCAGTATTCCAAACAGTTCACATGGAGTGGCAAGGTTAATAGAGGCCTTCACGGGATTTTGCGTCCCAAAAAAATCAATCTGTTTTAGTTGAAACTTTTTTTTTGTTTCAAACTAATGTATGCAAGTGACCCAAAGTTTATATATTTCATAAGTTTTGTTCCATGAATTGAGAAAATACTGTTATTTTGAAATTCAGTCATTAAAATTTAATATTCAAATAGCCTGGAGATAGAAATCTCAGGGTACATAACCTTAGCTTTTGAAATTCAGAAATTTTGAAAAGTTGCAGTGCCCCCCCAACACAAATATGCTGTCGATCATCCTATCCAAGCACAATATTCCCTACTACATGCCTAATTTTCAGAGCCTTTTCTCAGTTCCCGTTGGTGCTACTTACTGCACCAAAATTCCCAGCCTGTTAAATCATAATTTGAATACTTTGAAAATCTCTCTCTCTCTCTCTCTCTCTCTCTCTCTCTCTCTCTCTCTCTCTCTCTCTCTCTCTCTCCCTCTCTCCCCCTCTCATTTTCCTCTTGATATATGGCCACATCTACAAGGACATGCTCCCAATTTAGTAACAAGGAAAGCCTGTTTTTTCTGGACTTACTGCAGATGTACTAAAGTGCAGGTAGTCCTGGATGAATTCAGCAACTGTTTGAAGTTAGGATCGTGCTGAATGAAGGGAATTTATGATGGATCCTTGTAGTAGTCGTGGCATTGCAGCATCCCTGGAGGCACATGATCACGATTTGGGCGCCTGGTGACCAGCTTGCGATTATGACGTCTGCAATGTCATGTGATGACATGATTACTTTTTGCCACCTTCACTGCTGGTTTCTGACAAGCAAAGTCAGTGGGAGCTGGATGACACTGGAACTGTTTCGAATGTTGTACTGGGGTGCAATCACATGATGTTACATTTTGCAACCACATGTGCTTAGTGACAGAGTTGCCAGTTCCAATTATCATTACGAGAAGCTTGTAGTCTTCCCCCAACCGTAGGAAATAAGTGTTCAACGTGTTGGATTACAAATTGTATAATTCCCAGTCAATAGTGAGGCTACTAAATTTGGGGAAAGTGTTCTAGGCAGGTTCTTCTCCTGTGTATTTTTCTTGCTTGTAATTTGAACAAAATAGGAACATGATGCATGTGCTTGGATCATGTAGGGAGATAGTGCTAATACATCTGAAAGACCAGTTTAAGAGCAGCCATGAAGGCAGTCATAAATTTTTATTCACAGAAAGATATAAACATCAGACTTAGAAATGCCAGTTGGTTGACATTATCCTATTTACCTGCTAGAAAGATGAGGATTTTCTTCCAATAATTACTGTTGAAAAGGAACAAATGGCTGCAAACAGCTATAGCACAGATGCTTTTGAAAATAAGCATCTCAGAATGCTATTAACTATTGCCATCCAATTTATGGGGTGACTAATCCCTAGTGCTTCCATGGTTAAATTCAATTATTTTGTAATGCCTAAATATAACTTTTGTCTCTTTTCTTCCCTCCCCCTAATTTTTTCCAAGCTTAAATTGTTTTCCTTATTTACTACCCCTCTCATATTACTTTAAACCAATGGTGAAATCCAATTTTTTTTACTACTGGTTCTGTGGGTGTGGCTTGGTGGGTGTGGTGTGGCTTGGTGGGCGTGGCAGAGGAGGGATACTGCAAAATCCCCATTCCCTCCCTACTCCTGGGGGAAGGATATTGCAAAATCTCCATTCCCACTCCACTTTGGGACCAGCCAGAGGTGGTATTTGCCAGTTCTCTGAACTACTCAAAATATCCACTACCGGTTCTCCAGAACCTGTCAGAACCTGCTGGATTTCACCCCTGCTTTAAACCCCAATCTAAGCTTAGCTTGTTTTTTTCTTCTTATTCTGGGTTTTCTGCTCAAAGCAGTATGCAAGTGTACACATTTCTAAGGGGAAAGGGGGCAGATACATGAGAGAGAAAATGTGTGATATATGCAAATGGGAGGCAATTTTTTAATTAAATCACTACCTTATTTTGTGGGCAATTGAATTTAATTACAGGTGGTCTTTGACTTATGCCCATTATGGTTGTAAGTCATGACAACCATAAAGAGGGGGGTATCAAATGACTGACTTGCTTTTATGTCTTTTGTGGCATTTGTTCAGCCAATTACCATGGTTGTTAAGTGAATCTAGATGTCTTAAAAGACAGTCCCATGTAGTATTCATTATGAGATGACTAGGGCATGAGTGACTGTCTGAAGGGCCTCCCTCTTGTTGAGAAAAAAGCACAATTGTGCAAAGGCTCTCCAGGCCATGGATACCTCCTGTTCTCTGATCAGTATCTGCAAGTCCAGGAGGATCCTCAAATTCATACAAGTGGTATTTAGATCCAAAACAAGAAAAGGTTTTATAGATCTGGCGTAGACACTCAGTTAGCTGCTCCTTAAAGGAGCCATGGCTTTTTTCTGGGCTACCATAGGCAGCTGCACAGGCTTAGGAAATATATATTGGGGTTTAAGATCTTGGTGACACAAGACTGTATTCTATTGCTACCGCCTTAACTCAATTTTGTATGTTCCTGAATCCTCACAATAATCACATAAGCCCAGGAAAACATGTGGCTCCTTTAAGAAGCAGCTAGTAGGTATAGTGAGACCAGCTCTGAAGCATTCTTGTCCATCTCACATTTGAATACTTCATACCTGTACTTCCAAGCCTTAAATGACCCATGAGTGTAGGAACTGTTACAAGAGCAATGTTTCGTGTCCTTTGGTAATATCAGAAGTTATCAGTCAAAAGTATTCTGGTTTTAAACCTATTTAAGCAAACATTCTTTGCACCAAAATGATTATTGTTCAGCTTGTCTTAAAAGGGCTAGAAATCATGTGAATATAAATGGTAGCCAGACATATATTTTGATACATATTTATCAGTTGTTTGACATTCCCTAAGTATTAGATAATGTACAAAATATTTACAGACACAAGAACGAAGAGTTAAACACACCAAGCTATAAATTTCCCACAGGCTTGAATAAATACAGTTTTCAAAAGCTTGCATAAATTTCGTTTTTCCTCAAGACTTAATTCTTAGCATTAATATAAAGAACCTGGATAGCTGACCTGAATTTTATTTCTTGACATATAGTTAGAAGTAAGAAAAAAAAAAGAAAGAAAAAAAGGGAATTATGGGAGTATAACTAATAGAAGATATTTCTGGAGCATGCTGATAAAAAAAATAGTTTTGAAGGAATATAATTAAGACTTCATCCAGAAGATCAAATTTATGCTCTTAAGAAGTGAAATGTGTCATTGATAAGTAGTCTAGATTTTGAGGAAAATTAGTTTTCTTAACTGTATTTATTGTATTTGTATGAAAGGAAGAAGAGGGTTTGTATTTACTTTAACTTAGAAATGGGAAAATCTTGGATTTATTAAGGACAAGATAATATAGATTTGTTTTGGTAGAAACTATCTTCATTCAGGGTTGTCTTTCTGCCAGGTAAATACAGTAGTATATGAACCATATTATAGTCAAAGACATATTTTTGGCTTCTAAGTCAAATCATTAACCCTTGTCCTAGTGCAAACAATATTAAGATTTATATCTGCAGTACTGCCACATAAAAAACAAATTTAGCAAACTCCCACGGTATTAAGTTTACAATACATATCTGTTCACATGGAATATTCTGGTTTTCTGTTGTTCCTACTGCAAAAATATCTGGCATATATTCACATGCAAGGAAAGAGAAAAAAGCTCCAGTTTGTAATACTAGAAGGTAAACATTAGTTTGTGCTAGTTGATGCAATGCAGCTGATTATGGCACAAAGCAGGAATCATTAAAGGTATCTCTAATATACATTTAAACACATTTTCTCTTTCTTCTGGAACGATTCTTAAATTGTTTGATTCTTATCAGCTATACATTATTCAGAATGCATTTAAAAATAGGACCAACGTTGTACTATTGTAATACACTGAATGCTATAAAATTAAACTGCTTGAGGGTTTTAATGCAGTGGCTATGCAGACTAGCCCTTCTGCTGCAGGGCGTAAGGACTAGTTTTCTTTATTTCCCATCCCAGTAGCAGGAAGGGGTATTGCAAGGAATAGGAGATCTCTGCATGTCTCACAACTTTTTCCTCTACCTTGTTTCTGCACAATTCAAGAGTACAAGTAACTTATGACATATTTAAAGTGAGGAGTAAATAAGAAAGTGGGAGCCATAAACCAGCTTCCCTTTTCCTGCAATGCCCCTTTCTGTGGCTTGAACTGAATGGAAATGGGGAGGATATAGGATATTAAAGTTGGTAGAAGTCTATATACTGTGAATACAAAATCAGTCGCATATAGCGCAAGTCATACCACAGCAAACTCGTACTAAAACACAACATGCATTTATCACATAGCCTGTAGCTGTTATGCTTTATTGGTAGCTAAAATAATACAAATTATATAGACAGTATGAGAAATGAAAAAAAAATCAACTTTCTCTAAAACAGAAGTTCAAAAGTTAATAAATAGCCCATATAAAATACTTGCAAAAGTTTTGTCATCTAAAATTTAAATCAGCAGCTTTTCAGACAAAATTAGGTTGCTGTTTAGTTCATCCATCAACCGGATTTTAGTTCTCATGGCAGAAGGCATGCAGCCTGGTTATCTTTCTCCTTCTTTCCATTATCAAAGGGGTTTCTGTGTGGATGCTTTCTAAAATATGCTTAGTGAGTATTCAATGCAAGAATACAATGCACCTGTAATGATGATGGAATCTGGTCTTCCTTAGTAACTTTCAAATACAGATGTATAAGATAAAGTTCTTAAGTGTGTACCATGCTATGTATCATGCCAGCACTCTAAGGATTCTGGCACGGACATTATAATGAATATTCCCAAAGTAAAATGAAGAGAAAGCCTTTAAAGCATCTAGTTTTCAGATACTGGAAATATTATCTAGCTGTTTAAGGGTGAAACTGGAACAAATTCAAAAGTGGAAGGTAAAAAGATGAAGAGGATGAACTGCTGCAAGGTGATTCAATTGCAGGATGGCACACAACCAACCTACCAGCCAACCATTTAATAATTAAACAATGAAGCAATTTATGAATTTATATGTATAATGAGTTTATTTAGTCCATATATTCATTTTGCTATTTTTTGTTGGTCAGTTTAAATTAGATACTCAAGGACGCTATGCAAAGTGAATGTTATGTTCAAAATCATACATGCCACTTATTAGTTCTCACACCTATTTATCTCAGAGTTGGGAATATAAAATGGTGTTCTGGAGAACTTGATACATTTGTCCCAATATTTTTTGAATAAGATTGAAATATAGATGAACAAACTAATAAGGAGATATTTTCTGTAGCAGCTGTTAAACAGCAGAATCCCCTTCCTTGGGAGATCCAGAATTTATCTCTGTCTCGGTATTCAACTTTGTTTACAAAATATTTATTTAGCAGGCATTTTGTTATCAATATTAATGTGAATGTACCGATATGATTTATGAGATTATTTTTTAGCTGAATTGTTGCTTATATAATTTTGTTGTTTTTACAGATTGTGTGATGCTTTCTATTACTTGGTTGAAAGTTGCCTTTTAAGGAATTATCCTTGAAGCGATACAGTATACATAGTGTATCAAATTAAATATAGAGAATAAATATTTTAGGAAAGTTTGACAGAAAGAGTGGGGACATTTCTGGCTGCCTCTCTAGCCATTCAAACATAGGAAATATTCCAAAACTTTGTGGGAACAATGGAAAAATTCTCTTTCACCACAGCAGAGTTCCTACCGCTAGGTAGATGCCTTGCAGAATATCCTGTCTGAAGCTGATGTCAAACTGGGTACATTAGGAAAAAAATGCTGAGATTGCAATAGATATGAACAATGATTGGACCAAACGGTTAAGAAATGGGTAATTACTGTATGTCTTCAAACAGGGATTTTGTTCCCAATAGAATAAATCCATTTTTATGATTAAAATAGGCAAGATCTGGAAGATGTGCAGGGAAATAATTAATTTACTTGCTGTGAGCTGGCATATCTTCAAGGGGCAAATATAAAGATAATATCCCTGGTTTTGGGGATCAGGATCTAGCCTCAGTATAGTAAATTTGTACAATTGACTTTTTGTATATTGCTCTGTCATCTGACTAGAGTAAAAAGAAATGTTCCTTCCAAAAGTAGATCCTCAAGCCTAGTCAAGAGTTTTTTTGCGAAGGGGGAGTATCCAATAAGCACAAAGAATCAGTTTGGTCTAACAGTTAAGGTACCAGGCTAGAAATCAGGAAACCACGAGTTCTAATCTTGACTTAAGCATGAAAAGCCAGTTGAGTGACTTTGGATCAGTCATTCTTTGTCAGCCCAGCCCACTTCACAGGGTTGTTGTTGGAGAAAATAGATCTGGGTTCCAATCAAAATATTCAGCTGAGTTTCTTCTTTCATAAGTTCTGCTCAGGTGTAGATTCCCAACAGTGTGAATCACAGAGCCATTAAGAAGTAAAGGTTTCTATACGATTGAAAACTATTTTCTCTTTGTGCAAGGGGAAATATAATTTCAGCAATTCCTCCCTCTTGCTCCAACAAAACCAATTTGTTCTCAAGGGTCCCTGACCCTCAAGAGATCTGCAGAGGAAGGGTCAGGCTCAGGGGTGAAATGTTCCCAATTCGGACCAGATCAGGCGATCGGGTAGCGATGGGAGTGAATAGTTCGGAGAACCGGCAGCAAAAATCCCTGGGCCCCCCGCCCATGTCCACCCAATCACCCGGTCTCCACTTGCCTAGTTGGCAGCTTGTTGCTTCTTTCGGGCTCGCTCGCTTTTCCTGCCTTGCTTTGGCTGCTGCAATCAATTGTATCAGCTAGCAACTCAATCTGCTTGCCTGCAATCCATCTCATCAGTGAGCAATTCTATCTGCATGTCTTGTTCCTTCAATTGGATAAATAACTGAGGTTTTTTGGGGGGGGAGCTTTAAAAAAATAGTTAATTGGGGTTTTTTTTAGGAGGTTTTTTTTTAGGCATAGCAATTTAACGTTAAGGAAGTTTTAAATTTAGCTGCTTTTATCTAAAAATATAAATAAAATAAAATAAAATAAAATATTTGTGCAGCTTTCTGAGATTTGGTGTGTTTCTGTACTGTTTCACTCTAACTACACAAACACCCAAAATCTCACAAAGCTGTATGTGGCATTTTGTGTCTTTGTGTGTCAGTTGTGTTTTGTTTTGTTTTGTTGTGTTGTGTGTGTAAAGTGTGAAAGTTGGTTTTTGAGCTTTTTGTGGCTGTGTAAGGTTCCTGCTTGTTGCAGGGGCCATTTTGGGTGAAGTGCAGCTTTTACATTGTGTGTGAGTCAGTTGTGTTGTGTGTAAAGTGTGAAAGTTGGTTTTTGGTACTTCTTATTGTTTTGTGTACTTTATTATTTTTATTATTTATTGTTATTGGCCACGCCCACCTGGTCACCTGACCACCAAGCCACGCCCACCAATTAAGCCACATCCACAGAACTGGTAAGGGAAAATTTTTAGATTTCACCCCTGGTCAGGCTAGAATAGTTATGAGATAGAAATTGGGATATAGGACCAAAACACAATCTCTTATGGAGACCTTGAGTAATGATGGAGTGAAATGCTGCTTAGGGAACTCTCAGATAAGAAAGGCAGGAGCCTGCAGCCATTTAATAGTCAGAGAAAGACACTAACCAAGGACCTACTACCCTAATTGATCAGATAATTAAAAGTGAAGGTGGAAAGTTTGTACAGTATATTTAGTTGAGTTTTCTGACATGTTGCTTAGGAAGAAAAATGAGACAGCTCCAGTAGTTGCATGTGTAGCTTTCTTAAAAAGTACCTCTAACTGTAGTTCAAATGTTATTACTCCACTTCTGGATATCCAATCCAGCACTAATCATCAGTTTCTAGGTAGAATCTAGTGGTCATACAATCCTGCAAGTACACCCTATTTTATGCAAATTATTTTCAGATTGCAAAAGTAATCCAGCAACAGTATTAAGTAGTAAAAGGAGCTAACCCCTCTTTAAAATTCAATCATCTAAAAGTCAAACTCTCTTTAGTCAAAAAATCTTGATAGACAAGAGCCTAGCAACTACCTCTACAAATCTAATTAGTAGCCAATGTTGCTTGGTGTACACTTTGGTATTTGAGAGTTCTGTACTAAACCAGTTACACACAAAAAGAGAATGCTTATTAATGTTTCTCACAGCTCTGTCTTTTAATAATATGGATAAAGTAATAAAGAGTTTCTAATCACAACTGCAGTGCTTAGGGGTGGAAAAACACTGGATCTTACACTTTGCTTGCAAATGTCGTTTAATCTTGTCAAACACAAAGTTACAGGCACATTTTCTTGAAACACAACAAAACAATTTATAAAAAGCCAAGCTTCAAGATTTCTGGATCAATAGCTTTTTAAATAATTTAACAGGCTTTTGGCCTCTTAGCATCTATACCTAGCTTAAAATTTCCATAGATGTTGCTAACTAAGAGATAAGGAAAAATGAAGGAATCTTTTGTCCTCTTTCCAAAGAGGAAGAAGATATAAGACCAGGGATCACTTTCCCAATGGCGAATGTAAATTCTCAGAATAAGAGATCATCTGTATCAATTAATCTAAATAAGAGATAAAAGGAAAAAGAAAAGATAGGCCATTTATAGAGGTATATGCATAGCTGCATTAGGATCAGTGGTGGGTTTCTACCGGTTCTCTTGGGTGAACTGGTAGTGGTGACGGCGGGGTACATGCACAGAAGGTTCTGCGCATGCGTAGAAGCTCCGCATATGTGCGCTCCCTGTTCTGAACTGGTAGCGAAGGTAAGTGGAACCCACTATGATTAGGATGTATTCCTATTATCCCAGTTTTAGAGAAGTTGATGAATCCTGGGCCTAGAATATAATAATGTAATAATAATAATGTTTTAATTTGTATACCGCCCTTGTCCCGAAGGACTCAATATCTTTTCTTTTCCCCTGTTGGTTATATTATACATAAAAAATTAAAAAGACAGTTCCTGAAAATTGGTAGAACCAAGCCAAAATAATGTTTTTCACCATTATGCAGAGAAATAGAAAGTTTATAACTTTTTAATCCCTACAGTACATCTACATATTGTTAAGTGAATAGTTAAGCAACAAATGAGAATAGCCAACATCCTTGGCAACTGGAGCAATCTGAAATCTCTGGTACTCACAATAGCTACAAATCAGCATTATCCTAATGCATGTAACGTTTTAAGAAAGTATAGTATCTTACAGTAGTATTAGTAGTAAGGGATACTATATCTTAAAAAGTATTCGTAAAGCTATGCAAACAATCCATTATTTAGTCATTACAATGAGACATAAATAAGCATAGACCACTAGCTTATGCTTATTTTAAACCACATCAGATAGCTCTTGCAGTAATTAGCAACAACAGAAGTGACAACAATAATATTGTGGAAAATTTATTTTTTAATGAGATTTTTTTTTGTCTCTGAAACAGGAGAAACTAAAACTTCAACAAATTATTAGTTTAAGGATGTGCATCTTTATGCAACCATGTTATTGTATGTTTTTCATTATTTTCCCCCTAAAAGATTTCACTACATTTTCACAGCTTATCTGTTGTATTAGATATTTTTCAGTATTCAGTAAAATCAAACTGCCTAATTTTCTTATTTAGAAGGAAAAAGTTCCTATACAAATAAAAATTTCAAATCAGCTGAAAGAAAAGAAACCAAATCTATTACACATACATATGCAATCTTATTTAAACTCAAGGACTTTGAACAGTGTTATAACTGAAAACTGAATCTATATTATGTAAACAAAAACACATTACAATTTATATACTGCTATATCAGTAACGGTAATTATTAACAAAGGGGGTTAATAGATTTATTAGTTGTTAAGATGTTGAGACTCTAGAAAGAGTGCAGAGAAGAGCAACAAAGATGATTAGGGGACTGGAGGATAAAACATATGAAGAACGGTTGCAGGAACTGGGTATGTCTAGTTTAACAAAAAGAAGGACTAGGGGAGACATGATAGCTGTGTTCCAATATCTTAGGGGCTGCCACAAAGAAGAGGGAGTCAGGCTGTTCACCAAAGCACCTGAGGGTAGAACAAGAAGCAATGGGTGGAAACTGGCCAAAGAAAGAAGCAACTTAGAACTAAGGAGAAATTTCCTGACAGTTAGAACAATTAATAAGTGGAACGACTTGCCTGCAGAAGTTGTGAATGCTCCAACACTGGAAATTTTTAAGAAAATGTTGGATAACCATCTGACTGAGATGGTGTAGGGTTTCCTGCCTGGGCAGGGGGTTGGACTAGAAGGCCTCCAAGGTCCCTTCCAACTCTGATGTTATGTTATGTTAGTTAAATGAATGATTCAGACAAAATTACAATGGAAATTATTTTCTTTTGCCTTTCAAGACAGAATCCCAGACATAGGAACACTTTATGCACATTTCCACTGGCTTTCAGTAATAAAACACAGAACACAGTTTTAAAAGGATTTTCCTAGAAGTGGTACTTACTATTGTGCACAGTCAATCAGTTGATATTCATTTGATCTCTCAAAGCATGCCTTTACTCCTTCATCATCCCAGAGCTTTTTTGCATGTTCAAAGAATTCCTGAAAATTGGAAATTTAATAATATATTTTATAAAGTATTGGAATAAATCATTCCACTATTATTAAAACATTTAAGCAGGAAGCTTGATTAGCACTTCGAGACTCTATGCAAACAATCATGTAACATCTTTAACACTTCAAAGGAGCCTTCTAGGATATTGCCTCTCAAATGTTATTTTAACTTTTATTTTAAAAAAGAAAAAAAATTCTATTAAAAGTTATATTAGGTATATATCTATGTTTTAAATAGAGATATTGTAAATTGCTGAAATATTACTTTATGAATTTCATGTATAATCTTTAGAACGTAATGTACTTGGTGACGGTTTTACTAGTTCAGTTTGGATAAAGACTGTTTTAATTATAGATTTTATGTATCACAATTCCCATTTAGAATTTAACTTCTCCCTGAGTCATGAATGGGTATTAGAATGTAAGATGCTATTTTAAATGTTGTTGGAAAAGGAAGTGGAAAGGGTAGAAAATAAATGCCCGTTTTAAAAAAATGAAATGTTATTTTCATATACAGTATTATTCATTGGCTCAGGGGGTCCAAGAATGTTATATTATCACTTCCAAAATTACTTTGCTTGCCTCAAAGCATATGAACGGGAAAATAGGAAGTACATATAGATTTTGCTATTAAAAATACTCTAAAAGACTGAAATCAGTTTCTTATGACATGTATTTTTTTAAATGTACAAAAAAATGAAAATAGCAGAGAAACATTCTATTCAAGAGCATAATAGCGACAGAATATTTGGGTGACAGTTTATTTTTTACAAATATTATAAAGTTTTGTGTAAAAATACAATCTGTCTTTTTTCTGCACAAAATTCTGCTACAAATGTTAGTTTATTGTATACTAATCTTAACTACAATGATAGCTGTATCTTAATGTAAGTTACCGTTCCATTTTCAAATAAGCCTTAATTGAAGTAAACCGTTTCACTGATGATTTGTCCATAAGTATTTAAAATCAGAGTATTTAATTTAAAATTGAATTTTAAAAATACTCTAAGGAAAATCTAAAGTACTTAATTAGTTTACAATGTAAACTGCTACATGATGAAGTTATCTTAATTTAATAGAATTTTATTTATTTATTTGATTTATATAGTGGTCATCTCAACAGCATGAAGTGACAATTTTAGACCCTTGTTTTTAAAGCCTTTATCACTCCAGTTACATTTCAGGGAATTATTTATTTCCAGTATCAGATTTAAAAAAAAAGTTCTAAAAGTTTGCCACATGCCATGATATATTTGCTTTGAAACTTTAATCCCAAATTCTTACTAACTTAAGCTTAATTTTGCCTATGGAGATTCTCAATCATCCAGGTCATGGTTGTCCCAAAGGTGCTTTTCAAAAGGCAACTGGACTTTCTTGGTTTTTTCCTTGAAGACATTTCGCTTCTCATCCAAGAAGCTTCTTCAGTTCTGGCTGAATGGTGGGGAATGGAAGGAAAGAAGAAAACAACAAACGAAGCAACGTTGTCATTCCATACGTTGCAGGAATATCTGAAAAGCTCAGGAGGATTTTCAACATAACATACGTACACACTTTAAACCTAAGAATAAGACAGAAGCTTGTCCACTCCAAGGATAAAACACAAACTGAGCAATGTGTTATATGCTGTGCAATGCAGTGAGACATGTGTAGATCTGTACATTGTGAAACAAAACAACAACTTCACAAATGCATGGCACAACATAGGAGAACAAACCCATCAGGACAGGATTCAGCAGTCCATCTGCATCTGAAAGACAAAGGTCACTCTTTTGAAGACAGCAACGTCCACATTCTGGACAGAGAGGACCAGTGGCTTGAAAGAGGGGTCAAAGAGCCAACCTATATTAAAATTGAACAGTCCTCTCTCAACAAAGGGGAGGGATGTGACATCACTTATTCCCTGTCTAAAATATAGTCCTCTCAGTATTCCCAAGAAGGTTCCACACCCATTTGCACCCTGATTCAGTTTGGTTGCCTGTTGAAAAGCACCTTTGGGTTAAGTTTAATTCCCTTAAATTGAATTTTGAATTCTTATGTAATGCGACAATAAAAAGAGATATAAGCAATTTAAAGGTAAAAAAATCCTGAAAAATACAATATATAAAAAATAACATCAGAACAGAGCCAACATCAGAAAAGATCTGTTACAAAATAAAACAAAAAGAATTAAACTGCCTGGGATATTAAAAAGGTTAGCTTTTTGTTAAACTTCCTAGAATGTTTGGAAATGAAAATCTATAAATAAAGCACGAGAAATGAAACAAGAAATAAAGGTAGACTTGAAAATTAACACAGGGATGGGCAATATTTTGTTCTCTGAGGTCAGACTTAGCATTTATGGAGGGCAACATTCTTAGGAGTGGGATTATAATACAAGGTGGGTAAGGATGTATCACACAGATGGACAAGTCCAGGAATTATATTTTCCTGAATTTGTAGAGCATCTAAAATAATAAAACTTCAATCAGTTTAGCTACCAGGCAGTATGGATGCAAAACAAGTAAAATGCATCCTTTGTTTATAGCAGAATGCTAGAAACATGGTTTTGAGACCTTCCAAGAAGACATTACCAATTTTGTTCATAGCAACTACAAAGGACTCTTCCCCATAATTTAGCTTGAAGATAGAACTTTTTTCACCAGTTTATCCTTGTCCTCAATCTTGATTTAATAGACAATGGGGGAATACATTCAATACAAATATCTTTTATATTTGAATTTACATAGATGTAATTTGTATAATTACATAATTTACATTTTATGCCATCTATGTAAATTTATTTATGCAAATTATGTAAACTGACACCAAAGACCTATAAATGTCAATTATGTAATTATGAAAATGAACTAGAATGAAATCATAAAGTTATAAATTACATAACAATCTGGATTTTGACCAAATAAAGTTTGATGATGATAAATTATGTAAACTAACTACATGAAATGCACTTTGTGTGTTTTTTTCGAGGTGTACCTATAAATTTAAGCACAGAAGAAAAAATATTGAGAAAAATGGTAAAAGTTGAAAGTTAAAGGCCTACACAGGAAAATAAGAAACACAGCTTATTGAGAGAACAGAGACAGTAATTGTTTTAAAACTGGTTATAAAATGAGAATTAAATAAATATATTAGATAAAGAACATAAAAATGCATTGATTCCATTACATACTCTAGCAGTTGATATGAGAAAAGGAAAAAAAAAGGTTTTACCCCACTAGTTATGACTGACTTTAGGGGGCAGTTCTCATCTGTTTATTAAGTCGAAGAGCCAGGGTTTTTATGGTCATGTAACCGGCATGACATCATGCCACAACACAAAGCATATGGTGAAATAAAGACTGTTACCTTTCCCCATACCTATTCATCTACTTGCATTTGCATACTTTCAAGTTGCTAGGTTGGAAGAAGCTGGGACAAGTGATAGGAGCTCACTAAGTCTCTCGGAACGTGGGTCTCAAACTGCCAAGCTGTAGACTTTTAATGGTCTAACACTCAGTGTCCTAAGCACTGAGCCACTGTGTCCCTTGTTGGTGTGAGAAGAATGGGTAAAATAAGGAAGCACAATGTGAGATTTCCTAAACACTGCTACTATTCCCAATTTGTCACAAAATTAACACTTTTAATGTGTTAATCACTGGAATGGATGGAAACATATACTGAAAGCACAATACTGCATGAAAAACTGAAAAGATTATGTTCAGAAGTAGGCTTGAGCAGAAAGCTTTTAGTTCTAGGAAGGGTATCAATACTTAACGCAGGTAAAAATATTCAGAAGAAGAATGTCCCAACAAAAACTATATAAATGGAGGGAACTGATCACACAAGTTTATAGGGAGAGAGGGGAAACCTTCAATATTTGAAAATCAATATAATATGGTCAGTGTGACAAAAAAAACTGGTATTAGAATCAAGGAATGTGATTCCAGAAATGCTTTTATTTTTTACTTTTTAAAACCCATGAAGGTTCATCAGGAAAGATGCATGTTGTGTATTTTTTATTCAGAAATGTACACTTCTGAAGTCAATAGGATAACATTTTATGATCACGCTGGAAATCACTTAATCCAACAACCTTGCCAGTACAGGAAATCCATTACTGGGCAAGAATTGATAGGTAGTCACCTAGTTTCTACTTAAAAACCTCTAATCACTGTTTACTTCCTTTAAAAAAATTCTGTTCCACTACTGAACAGCTCATAACCTCGGGAAATTCTTCCTAGTGATTAGTCTTAAATCTTTTTCTTCTTCTTATAATATGAAGTCATTTGTTCCATCATTTATGAGACAACAGTCCAATGTTTGGAAACAGCTCTTCAACTGATTCACATAAACTTAAATTCATGCAACAAATTATCTCAAATCATGTCGACAATGGCAACCCTCTACTATTTATTATAAATCTGGACTAAGAGGTTTGATAAATATAGTGGAGGAAATGGAACCATGAATTTTCCTAATATAGACTTGCTGGAAAATATATTTGAGTGCTGCCACTAAACTTTTCAGTCTCAAGTAGAATCCTTGAGTAATGAATATAGTCAGGATTTTTTAAAGAAGTGATGTAGTTATAAATATCTCTAGTACAGCTCCTTCTCATAACTAGGACCAAGTTGGCTCAAAATTAAAAAAATGTGGCACATGAAATATACTCTCTCTTCAATAATCTAAGAAATTATTTTGCTGAATTTTTGCATTCACTTTGTCAAATTTGTGTTTTGAACCTGTCTTTCTAATCCTCTCTAGGGTTTTCTTTAGCAGTCTATTTTTGGCTATATAGTATCATATTCTGTTCTCTGACTGGAAAATTGATTAAGCTAGTATCTTTATATGACTGTTTGCACCAGCTTTCTAAAACAAACAGCATTACATGCAATTCACAGGAATTAACTTTTTGTTTTTTATTTAAAAGTGCCATAATCCAAAACAAACAGATTGTTGTTATTCCTGTAGGAGTTTTTCTCTCTTGTATTGTATTAATGGAGGGGGGATTAATGTAGAAACTTACTCTTAAAAACAGCAGAACTTATTTTAATAATTATGAAATAATTTCATAGGTAACTATCACTGGCAATTTTAAGAAAAGTGGAATCAAACAAGTATTTTGGGTTTTTACTTCAATTTTTGCTTTGGTAGCTATTTAGCTGAGAATAGCTTGAAATAAAAAAAACTGTTTTAACTTTTCAAGTTTATTCAATTGTTTCAAACATCTGTGGTATTAATGTGGACAGGAATTTGACTAAATTATATGATAATATGAACAGAATGGAATGAACGTTAAAACAGGAACTAACATAATACTAATATCAATTTAGGCATTCTCATCAGGAAAATGCATAATCATTCTAAATGTTAATGCTATCTCTCAAGATTATTTGCTTAACACAATGTTAAATATAATTTAAAATAAAAATCTGTACACCTAGAGCTCAAATAAACAACCTTAGTCCCATGATAATCACATTTTAGTGAAGAGACTGAATATACCCTTATGGCTCTAACACTTGCATCTCTCCATGCTGTGTACATGGATTTGTTCAAAGAAGGAGAATATTTTGCTATGGGGACACAGCAGCTTGTTGTGCTAAACTAGCAACAAAGACAAACAAAGAGGACTCTAATACACAAATCTCTCACAAGGGCAGAGTCTCTCTCTCTCTTTCTCTCTCTCCCTTCTCTCTCCTCTCTCTCTCCCACTTACAACAAAACCTTCATTAGTACAAAGCCTAAGGCATAACAGTCATTAAAATCCATTTAGGAATAGCCAACTTAGCAGCCATGGGACATGCTTAGTATTATGTTCAAAGTCTCACTGTACACCTGCTTTAGTGTACACTTAATTAAGACAGTGACCCTTGGGAGAAAATAATCTTGGTCACCGGCAAGATATTTTTTCTACTATAATTTCTAGGTATGCAGTAATCATCCAATTACTTTGCTAATTACTAAGGGTTATTTTCTTTCATAAGAACATTTCTTTTTCTTATTTTCAAAAACAGGGGAAATATTTTTCCAATTTCATTTGATTATTCATCATTGATTTGGGGGATCTAATTCTAATTGTACTTTTTATTAGCAGAATAATTGGTAAACCACTTCCTTCTCTTCCAGATATATTCCACAGCTCCTAGACAGTTGTATGATGTAATATTTTACAAAGTTAACAGAATATTTTTCTACACCATGATACCAAGTGCTCACTAAAACAATTTTCTGTATACTAAATACATTTTTGTAACAATACTCAGAACATTTTGGTAATTTCATTACATTCATTATAAGACCTTTTACATTCTTTTCCCAACAAGCAGATTTGATTGGGACTTTATTTTTTAGATAAAATACAACTTGAATTCACGTAAAATTATTCACATTGTTGAAGATACTGATACAAGCCATTTAATATTTGCTTAGTAACATTTAAGAACAACTTTATATATATTTTTAACAATATTTCATACACAATAGTTCAATAAAAGGTACTGTTTCTCTATAGATACTATTATTTGAAAATAAAGCATTTAATTAAAGTTTCAATTAATGACACTCTTTGGTCACCAGCTATGATTAGCATTTCTACATTTTTGCTATTTCTCCAATTCTTCTGCCTACATGAAACCACTTAATTCAATATAGTAGTCACAAGCAATACTAGGTAGTAAATGAACTACAAAATAGGAAAACAGGGAAACAATATTGATCATGCTTCATTTACCTAATGTAGGTAACTAAACTTTTATGTTTGGTTTATATAATTCTGTATAATCAATTATGTTCATCATTATAAACTATTTTCACATTGTTCTTTTAGAAATAATAGCAATATGTTATTTCAAAAGTATGCTGGAAAATTTAGATTAGGGGTGTCAAACTGGCGGCCCATGGGCCGCATGTGTCATGCACAGGCCATGCCCAACCCAGGTCCGTGAAGGGAAAAAACGTTGCGAAACGTCAAGTGAGGGCAACATGACACTGCGAATTTGACACCCATGATTTAGATCATCCTGTAAATTCAGACACACCCAGACCAGCAGGATTATAAGTGAAAATAATTTTCATAGAGTTGGGTTTCCACAGAATCAGAGAGTGATTTGAAATTTAGCCAGCTTATCAGTAGGTCTTTACTGTGATCAAGGACCTTCCAAGGATCCAGTAGCACAACAATGCGTGTATCTTTCCAAACAATTTGGCAAAAAAACACAGCAAAGTAATCCAAAATATTTCCATCATTATATGAAGACATCCTGAACTGGATGGATTACATCTCAGGGTTTTAAATGAACCAGCAGATGTCAGAGAAATTTCCTGAAGTCTTTGAGAAATCCTGGAGAATAGGAGATGTGCCAGAAGACTGGAGAAGATTGGCAATGCTTTATCGAATCCTGTTCCTGTCAAGAGTGGCGTTCCTCAAGGCAGCGTCCTTGGACCAACACTCTTTATACTATACATTAATGATCTCTGTGACCACATCTCAAGTAATTGTGTTCTCTTTGCTGATGATGTCAAACTATTTAACACCATAGACAATACTTCTATCATTCAAAACGACCTTGATCATCTATCCGCTTGGTCTAAAAATTGGCAGCTCCAAATTTCAACCAGCAAATGCTCAGTCTTACATATAGGAAAAAAGAACCCAAAAACTAAATACATACTAGATGGACATTACCTTACAGACGACCCCCATCCCGTCAAAGACCTTGGAGTTTTCATGTCAAATGATCTAAGTGCCAAAGCCCACTGCAACTACATAGCAAAAAGCTCTAAGAGTTGTAAACCTAATTTTATGTAGCTTCTTTTCCAAAAATACCACACTACTAACCAGAGCATATAAAACATTTGCTAGACCAATTCTAGAATACAGCTCCCCTGTTTGGAACCCTCACCACATCTCTGACATCAATACAATTGAACGTGTCCAGAAATATTTTACAAGAAGAGTTCTCCATTCCTCTGAAAACAATAAAATACCTTATCCCACCAGACTTGAAATCCTAGGCTTAGAAAACTTGGAACTCCGTCGCCTTCGACAAGACCTAAGCTTAACTCACAGAATCATCTATTGTAATGTCCTTCCTGTTAAAGACTACTTCAGCTTTAACTGCAATAATACTAGAGCAACTAATAGATTTAAACTTAATGTCAACCGCTTTAATCTAGATTGCAGAAAATATGACTTCTGTAACAGAATCATCAGTGCTTGGAATACTTTACCTGACTCTGTGGTCTCTTCCCATAATCCTAAAAGTTTTATCCAAAAACTTTCTACTATTGACCTCACCCCATTCCTAAGAGGATCATAAGGGGCGTGCATAAGCGCACAAACGTGCCTGCTGTTCCTGTCCTATTGTTTTTCTTTTTTCTTCCTATATATATGCTTATACCTCCTTATATTTACCCATATATGTGTTTATTTACTATATAATCTTTTTGTATGATACCTACATATATTGTTGTGACAAAATAAAATAAAATAAATAAATTTATAAGAGGGGCCGGATAGCTCAGGCTGGTAAGGCCTGTTATTAAGAACACAGAAGCCTGCAATTACTGCAGGTTCAAGCCCGGCCCAAGGTTGACTCAGCCTTCCATCCTTTAAAAGATAATCAAGCACTGGGCTTGTGAGCACTTAAAACTAACATGGTTATTACCAGGAACCAGCATGATTTTGTTAAGATCAGGCTGTGCAAGACAAATTTTATTGTTTTTCGTTTTTCTTCCTATATATATGCTTATACCTCCTTATACTTACCCATATATGTGTTTATTTACTATATAATCTTTTTGTATGATACCTACATATATTGTTGTGACAAAATAAAATAAAATAAATAAATAAATAAATAAATAAGAGCCAGTGTCAGTATTTTAAAAAGAAAAAAAGTGGACACAGGAAACTACAGACCAATGAGCTTCACTTCAATTTCTTGGAAAATCTTGCAAAAGATAATCAAGCACTGGGCTTGTGAGCACTTAAAAACTAACATGGTTATTACCAGGAACCAGCATGATTTTGTTAAGATCAGGCTGTGCAAGACAAATTTTATTGTTTTCTTTGACAAAATTATTAGCGTACTGGACCAAGGAATGCTATGCATGTAGTAGACTCAAACTTTAGTGAGGTATTTGATAAAGCAGACTATAGCTTCCTTTTTGATAAACTAGAACAGCGTGGGATAGGTAGTCCCACTATCACATCTGGCTGAATAAAGATAGCCAATATGTGGACTTTAATAGATCTATGTCCCTATGTGATTTAAATCAAGTCATTTAAATCATGATTTAAATCACTAGTAAAAAGGCTTGATTTAAAACAACTCGATTTAAATTATAATTTTTAAAAGAGCAACTGTCATCATCTCTGTCCTGCAGTGGCTCCTCCTTTGACCCACTGTTGGCTCACCGACAGTCCCATTCACTTTAACTTTTTCAATAAAAAAAAATTGTATTCAGTTATTTGCAGATTTAAATAAGACATGGCAATACTCTCCCAGTGATAGATAGCCAGTTTTAAAAATATTAATTCTATTCAAAAAGGTGATTCACTACCCTTAGCTAGAAGATAATTCCACAGGTGAGCAAATACTCTGACTCTTTGAGTTCTCTGGCTGTGAGTGTTGTTTTCTTTACTTTTAACAAACAACAGCTCCTTAAGAAGCCATTTGAGCATATAAAATTGAAAACAGCTCACTCTCACACTGTGCGATTGCTGAAGTCAAGGCAATATCTGGAAGACTAAAAGAGGGGAGGACACAAATCCCAAATAAAAACACCACTCCTAGAATTGCCTGAAAATTGCTCAAAACTGCAAAACAAAACTATGGATCACTGCAAACAACTTTTATTTATTTATTATTTATTTTTTGTCAAGCATATATAAGATAACAGGTAAAGGTACAAACTTAATTTGAATACATGAAAAGAGTAAGAGTAAAAAGGAATATTAGGACAGGGACAGTAGGCACGCTGATGCACTTATGCACACCCCTTACAGACCTCTTAGGAATGCAGTAAGGTCAATAGTAGACAGTTTAAGCTTAAAGTTTTGGGAGTTTGGGAAAGAAACCACAGAGTCAGGTAGTGCATTCCAGGCATTGACCACTCTGTTGCTGAAGTCATATTTTCTGCGGTCGAGTTTGGAGTGGTTTACCTTGAGTTTGTATCTATTATTTGCTCATGTACTGTTGTGGTTGAAGCTGAAGTAGTCATTGCCAGGTAGGACATTGTGGCAGATAATTTTACGTACTACGCTTAGGTCAGACTGAAGTTGGCATAGTTCTAAATTGTCTAAGCCCAAAATTTGAAGTCTGGTAGCATAAGGTATTTTATTGTGGGTAGAGGAATGGAGGACTCTTCTTGTAAAATATCTCTGGACTCTCTCGATTGTATTTATGTCCGATATGAAGTGCGGGTTCCAGACAGATGAGCTGTATTTGAGAATTGGTCTAGCAAATCTTTTGTATGCTCTACTCAGTAGTACAATATTACCAGAGAAGAAGCTATGCAGGATTAGGTTAACAATTCTTAATGCCTTTTTGGAAATGTTGTTACAGTGGGCTTTGGCACTTAGATCTTTAGAAATGAGTACTCCAAGGTCCTTTACAGAATGAGAGTCATCTATAAGGTCATGTCCATCTAATTTGTATTTTATGTTTTGATTTTTTTTGCCAATGTGCAAGACAGAGCATTTGGTGGTTGAAATTTGAAGTTGTGACTTGTTAGATCAATCTGACACATAGTCAAGATCTTTTTGAAGGGTAGTTGCATTGTCAGTGGTGTTGAATAGTTTAACATCATCAGCAAAGAGAACACATGATCGCAAAAGTCATTAATGTAAAGTATGAAGAGTGTTGAACCTAAAACACTGCGTTGGGGAACACCACTACAGGTACAGGATTTGATAGAGCGCTTCTTATTTTGACCATTTGTCTGTTTGACAGTAAGGCAGCTATCCATTCATTTAGGAGTCCAGAAATGCCATAGGATTTTAGTTTTAGAAGTAATTTGTCGTGTACCACTGAATCAAAAGTTTTACAGAAGTCTATATAAATTGCATCTATTGCTTTGCCCTGATCAAGATGTGTAGTCCATATGTTTTTGCAATGTCATAGTTGTAGATTACAAGATAATTTTTTTTCTGAAACCAAATTGTTTGTTGGAGAGTAGGTTGTTTGTCTCTAGATAGAGGGTAATAGATTGGTTAATGATTGATTCCATGACTTTGCAGGCGACGCAACATAAAGAGTTTGATCTGTAATTTTCAACTAGGCTAGGATCTCCCCTTTTGAAGATAGGGATGACTATGGTTTGTGACCATTCGTAGGGCAAGGAGCTGGTACTAAAAGATTTTTCAAAAATTACGCTTAGAGGTTCTGCAATTGCAGTGGAAAACTTTTTTAAGAAGTATGCACATAGTCCAATAGATAGAGATGGTTTTAGATTGGTAGTGCCTTTTCAACACTGTCTTTTGTAAAATCGATATGTATAAGATCACCGTAATCGATGTAATTGTCTGTATTATGACTGGGAAATATTGGGTATGTGTTGTTGCTGTTTACAAAGACTGAGCCAAAGAACGTGTTAAAGAGATTGGATTCAATACAGTCTTTGTCCTTTGGTCCTCTTAGGGGTAGGATGGATCTCGAGTCTTTAAGTTTGTTGTTTACAAAATTATAGAAGGCACAGGTGGATTTTGTGCATAGTAGGTTTTCCTCTTGCTTAATGTGATAATTGGTGCATTCAGTCTTTATTTGTTGGCATAAGATTTTGTAGTGGTTTTTGAAGTTAGTTATGTAGGTAGTTTTGTTTTTTTGCCAAAGAGATTTTTTTTCTGGATTGTAGTTGTCTTATTGTTATTGGTAGTTTATTTTTTCTGGTTTTGGGGGGTATTAGTGGTATGTAAAGTTTAATGATTCTTTTGACTTCGCGCAAGAAAATGTTGTAATCATCATCATCAGTATTACAGCCAGTGAATAGAATTTGCCAAACAAGATATGAGAGTTCATTGTTTATGAGAACTTGGTTGGCTTTTTTAAAGTTATAACTGGGAATCCTATCATTATGATGATTTTTGTGAGGGCGTAAGTTGAGACAAAAGTCAATCATGCTGTGATCGCTATTGGAGAACGGTTCTTTTATTTGTAGTCCTTAAGAGTTTAAACTGTTGCAGAAGATGAGATCAAGGCAGTTGTTGAATCTAGTGTTGTTAGTTACTAGTTGATCAAGTCCCAGATTAGTTACAGTATTGTACAGGTTTGCATGTATAGGTTCAGTTGTACATTCATTTAAGATCCAATTAATAAGTGGTAAGTTAAGGTCACCAAGAAAGATTATAGGGTATGGGCAGGAGGCTGCCCATGTTAGTAGTGAAGTTAATTTGTTCGCATGTTTGATGTTGTAATCTGGGGCTCTGAAACATAGTAAGAATCGAAATGAGGTATTTAACGACAGGTCACAGACAATTGTCTCAGGAAGAGCAAACTCCTGTGTAACTTGAATATTTTTTAGATATAGGGACTTTTTGTAGAAGATAGCAACACCACCTCCTCTATGGATTTCACGATCAGACCGGTAAACATGATAGTCTCTAACTTTGGTAATGGAGTCAGGGAGGGATGTATTCAGCCAAGTTTCACACACAAATATAATGTCGAATATAGCCATATTTAGCAAGAAAAGGAATTCAGGTATTTTATTTACAAGGCTTTTTGCATTAAATAGCTTGCATTTAAGGTCAGTAGTAATTGTTATAAAGGAAGTTAGGGGTGCGCATGCCTAGTTTTGGATAATGGGGGATTGACATTTTTCCATTGGTCCACAGTATAGTATTGCTTATACAACAAAAAGCTGTATGGGGAACTAGTCAGAAAGAAGACGTTTAACTGATCTTATCACAAATCCATTATGAATAGAATAGAACAGAACAGAACAGAACAAAATTTTTTATTGCCCAAGTGTGATTGGACATACAAGGAATTTCTCTTGGTGCATGCGCTCTTGGAGTACATAAAAGAAAAGATACATTCATCAAGAATCATGAGGTACAACACTTAATGATAGTCATAGGGAAACAGTCAATATAAATTTTAAGGATACTAGCAACAAGGCTACAGTCATAAGCGGGAGGAGATGGGTGTTAGGAACGATGAGAAGATTAATAGCAGGTGTGAAATCTACTTACCTTCCTTACCGGCTCGGAAGTCCACACGCTGTGCGTGCTCTCTCTTTGCTCGTGTCACATGCGTACACAGACCTTTTGCGCATGTGCAAAACCTTCTGTGCATGCATAGAAGGTAAAAAGCACATTACTTCCTGATTAAAACCAGGAAGTAATGACACCCGGGCGGCGGGAGTCGCCGGTGGTTCAGTGATTGCTACCAGATCGCCGAACCACCGGCCATGATCACTACCAGATCGCGAGATCTGGTCAGAACCAGAAGTATTTCACCCCTGATTAATAGTAATGCAGACTTAGTAACTAGTTTTACAGTGTTGTTTAGCAGAGTGATGGCGTTCGGGGAAAAAACTGTTCTTGTGTCTAGTTGTTCTGGCATGCAGTGCTCTATAGCGTCGTTTTGACGGTAGGAGTTGAAACAGTTTATTTCCAGGATGCAAGGGGTCTGTAAATATTTTCACAGCCCTCTTTTTGAGTCATGCAGTATACAGGTCCTCAATGGAAGGCAGGTTGGTAGTAATTGTTTTTTTCTGCAGTTCTAATTATCCTCTGAAGTCTGTGTCTGTCTTATTGGGTTGCAAACCAAACCAGACAGTTATAGAGGTACAGATGACAGACTCAATAATTCCTCTGTAGAACTGTATCAGCAGCTCTTTGGGCAGTTTGAGCTTTCTGAGTTGGCACAGAAAGAACATTCTTTGTTGTACTTTTTTGATGACGTTTTTGATGTTGGGTGTCCATTTTAGGTCGTGAGACCCTAGAAATTTGAAGGCTTCTACTGTTGTCTAGTATTGTAAGTGGTGGTAGTATGGGAGGGTTTCTCCTAAAGTCCACCACCATTTCTACGGTTTTCTCCAGTATGTTCAATTCCAGATTGTTCTGGCGGCACCATGAGGCTAGTTGTTCAATCTCCTCTCTGTATGCAGATTCATCATTGTCTCGAATGAGACTGATCACTGTTGTGTCATCTGTGAACCTCAGTAGTTTAACAGATGGATCATTTGAGGATACATTATCTAATGTATGCAAAAGAAAACCTTAATAAGTTGTGTTTTTGAAGAAGTGCTTTGAGCTGATGAAACAAAAACTGGACTGTTGCCCACAAGTACACAAATTACTTTTGAGGAAAAAAAGGGTGCGACATTTGAAGAAAAGAACATTTCCCAATTGTTAAATGTGAGGATCACTTTATGCTACTTGGTGTGTGGCAGCCAGTGACATGAAATATGATCTGAGTAGAAGGAATAATAGCTTTAATTAATCAATCTATTCTAGAAGGTAATATCCTGCGGACAGTGATGAAATTGAAGATGAAAAGAAGTCGAATATTTGAGTAAGACAATCTGAAACAAACTTTGAACTTAACCAAGATCAACCAAGAAGTCCCTACAGAAATGAAAAACAAGTATTTTAGAATGACTTTCAGGGTAGCCAGTTATGAATATTATCAAAAACCCATTAGGAGACTTAAAACATGCAGGGCAAAAATATTTCTGAAGTAAAAAGCTATTCAAAGGTGAGTGACAAAAAATGTCCAAGAATAGAAAAGCCTTTACCTGATTACAAGAAACATATGCAAGTTTATTATTATTTATTTCTGCCCTAGGAAGTGCTAATAGTGACTTAAGAAAGGATGTCCAAACCACAGCATCTGTTTCCTTATTTTGAATCTGGAAACAACTACACATAAATAGTAAGTAGGCATTTAAATGAGCAGAAATATGTGTTTAATTGTTTCATGTCATATATGGACATTTCTTGATTTACAATCATTCATTTAGGACCATTCAAATTAAACAGGACTGAAACAAATTACTTACCAGTCCTTGCACTTACAACTGTTATCACAGCACTTCTATGGTCACATGATCAAACACCTCTCTTTTGTAACTATTATTTTTCATCTTCTGCTATTCTACAGATGATTAGACATTTCACTACATGTATCTGCATCTTGATGTCTGACAGAAGTATGTAAACTGCAGCATGGACTCCTCTATTCAATTCCAGCAAAAGAACACCTAGCAGTCCCATTTCCTGGCTGAAAACTCTGTTGGAATATATCTAGATTAACTTGATGTCCTCCAAATGAGTTGAACTCTACTGCCAGAATTTCAAGTCAATGAAAATTCTCACTGGAAATTGGAGGGCATCACAAAGTAGGAAAAAGCTGGTGATGCTTCCTTACACAATTCAGATTCAGGAAAAAATATAAAATTGCTGCTTTCCTGATTATCATAGCCAGAAATTATATATTTTGACACACTGATAATTTCCCAAACTTTTTGAGTTAGAAGGTTTCTTTAACAATTGGCTTAAGCAAAAATAAAAAACAACCCTTTTACAAGGAGAAAGACCAGTCAATATTGGATAAACTAGGAGGGGGAAATATCAAACAATCAGCTAGAACTCCTCACTTTCCGGACATCCTATAATTGTTTTCAAGATTCACAAGCTGCCCCCAATAATAAAACAACTGGGTACCAAGGATACATCACCATATCCTGCCCTAACTTTAAAGTCCAAATTGAGATGGATAGGATTAGCTTTGTTCACAATGAATGATGTATCAAGGATATCAGCAATCTACCCTCAGTATTCTGAGAAATATAGAGCAATGATAGCCTATTGAATCCAAAATGGAAGCAAAGACGTAAGTATTAACTTACAATATAAATAATACAAAACACTATACTACGCTACATTTCACTACCCTATACTGTGCTATATACAATTTCAGAATTAAAAAAAACACACTATAATGAACTTGATGGCCCATGACTTCTTGGGCCATTGTTGATGAGATAGTTCCTGATCAGATTCCTCGATGCCTTCAACCATGGCCGAGCTTTTAATGAAAAGTTCTTAAACATTCAGGAAGATATTCACAGATGTAACTGCCTTGAAAGTAGCCTGTATAGCAGTCAAACATCAGAAGTTGATTACAGGAAATGTTTATGACATTTTGTATGGTGCCATAAATGCTTTATGATAATTTTTGTGTCATAACAATTTGCCAAATGTCAATTCCACAGGAGACCCACTTGAGGTACCTTGGTTCAAAAATTGTTGCCCTACGATGCACTGTTTTGCCTAGTTAAAAGTTACAGACATGACAGTTTTAGTAGTACATAGATAATACACAAAACCAATACACTAATAAAATCTAATTTCAGATGATACATAATCATTCCTTGAAGGACGAGTTCAATTTTCACTATTTCTCAGGAGACCGTCATCAAGGATACCAGCTTAGCTTGTGAAGGGAGGCTATTCCATGCCATTATGGAAAAATAGTATTTCCTAGCTTCAATCTCCCATGCTCCTCCCCCTTCCCCAAATTTTGATACCACAAGCACCAGTTTCTCCTGAAAGATCTCAGAGGTGTCAACTTTATTGGAGCAGCAGTCCTAAATATGTCTAGGTGCTTTTTAGTAAAAACTAGCACTTTGAATGTTGCCCCAAATTCATCAATGTAAGGCCTCCTACACAACAGGTGTAATAAGATCATAGTAACCAATCAATATAATTACTAATGTAATTCATGAGTGGTCTTCAAAGCCAAGTCTCATGTACAGCACATGAAAGAAGTTAAACCATGGGGAAATAACTATGAGTCATTGTAGCTTATAGTTCCGAGAATGCTTGCAACTATGCCACCAATCAAAACTGGATGAAGGCCTTCCTGGCCAGGACATCCAGTTGCCTTCTAGCAATAGTTAGAGAATAGTTACCTGGCCTGCTCCTTCGGAGGCTATGCCATTCACTTAAGAGCAAAACTGGAGACTGAGAGAAAACCACAATGCATAATAATAATAATAATAATAATAATAATAATAATAATAATAATAATAATAATAATAATAATAATAATAATAATAATAATAATAATAATAATATTTTAATTTTTATACCGCCCTTCTCCCGAAGGACTCAGGGCGGTTAACAGCCAGATACAATACAATACAATAAAATAAATACAATAAAATCACTATTAAGAAATTTATTCAATAAGGCCGATAAATTAAATTTTAAAATACATATTATAAAATAAAACCCCATTTAAAAGTCCAATTAAAAAACCCCTCTTATGCCAGTCCTGCTCGGAAGAATAAATACGTCTTCAGCTTGCGGCGAAAGGTCCAGAGGTCAGGAAGTTGTCGAAGTCCTGGGGGAAGCTCGTTCCATAGGGTAGGTGCCCCCACAGAGAAGGCTCTCCCCCTGGGTGTCCCCAACCGACATTGTTTGGCTGACGGCACCCTGAGGAGCCCCTCTCTATGGGAGCGCACCGGTCGGTGGGAGGCATGTGGTAGCAGAAGGCGGTCCCGAAGATATCCCGGTCCTAAGCCATGGAGCGCTTTAAAGGTGGTAACCAGCACCTTGAAGTGCACTTGGAAGACCACAGGCAACCAGTGCAGCCTACGCAGGATAGGTGTTATATGAAAGCCACGAGTGGCTCCCTCTATCACCCGCGCAGCTGCATTCTGGACCAGCTAGAGCCTCCGGGTGCTCCTCAAGGGGAGCCCCATGTAGAGAGCATTGCAGTAGTCCAGGCGAGACGTGACGAGGGCGTGAGTGACCGTGCATAGGGAATCCCGATCTAGAAAGGGGCGCAACTGGCGAACCAAGTGTACCTGGTAAAAAGCTCTCCTGGACACGGTCGCCAAATGATCTTCAAAAGACAACCGCCCATCCAGGAGAACACCTAGATTGCGCACCCTCTCCATTGGGGCCAATGACTCGCCCCCAACAGTCAGCAGCGGTTGCAGCTGACTGTACCGGGATGCCGGCATCCACAGCCACTCAGTATTGGAGGGGTTGAACTTGAGCCTGTTTCTCCCCATCCAGACCCGCACGGCCTCCAAACACCGAGACAACACTTCGACAGCTTCATTGGGGTGGTCAGGGGTGGAAATGTACAGCTGGGTGTCATCCGCGTACAGTTGATAACTCACCCCAAAACCACTGATGATCTCACCCAGCGGCTTCATATAGATGTTGAACAGGAGAGGCGAGAGAAACGACCCCTGTGGCACCCCACACAGGAGGCGCCTCGCGGTCGATCTCTGCCCCTCTGCCAACACCGTCTGCGATCGGTCGGCTAGGATGAGAACCACCGAAAGACGGTGCCTCCCACTCCCAAACTCCCCAACCGTCGCAGCAGGATACCATGGTCGATGGTATCAAAAGCCGCTGAGAGATCTAGGAGGACCAGGGCAGAGTAATAACCCCTGTCCCGAGCCCTCCAGAGGTCATCCACCAATGCGACCAAAGCTGTTTCCGTGCTGTACCCGGGTCCGAACCCGGACTGGAACGGGTCTAGATAGACAGATTCATCCAGGTACTGGGGTAACTGATATGCCACCACACTCTCAACAACCTTCGCCACAAAGCGAAGGTTGGAGACTGGACGATAATTTCCTAAAACAGCAGGGTCCAAGGAGGGCTTCTTGAGGAGGGGCCTCACCACCGCCTCTTTCAAGGTGGTGGGAACAAATAGTAACTCCATATCTCTGGTGTTCATTTTCAGCTTGCTTCATCTGATCCAAATCCCAACAGTCCCTTGACAGGAGGAATTTGCAACTGGACCTACTGGACAGGACCAAACTTGTGTTCTACCTTTGACAAGGTCCTGCAAAAGTAATTCATAAGACCAGCCAGCTGCTTCCGTCCATACACAAACCTGAAACCTGACTTTAGAGTATATTTCAGCTGAATCCCCACTAGGGAAAGTCTTATTTATTTATATTTATAAAATGTATATAGCCATCCATCTTAAACAAATTGTTTTTGGTGGTTAACAGCACTCACAATAATTGTATTATAAAACAAACACAAAACAAGGCCAAAAATGCAATTCAAAGATAACTTCACGAGACCTTAAAAACCAACTCACAACACTAATACACACATAAGGTTCCACTAGCAACCCTAATACTTGGGAAAAAGCCAAGCCGTTACAGCTTTCCAGAAGGCAGATAGGGTTGAAATCATCCAGATTTCAAAGAAGCCCTGTGCCCCAGGTCAGGGACCTTAGTAGAGTCTGCTGGATCCTATTAAATGACATTGTTTTACAAAATGGACTTAGTCTATATCTTCCTTAGTGGATTGAGCAGAGACTGTAAGCACAGCATGGGGACTGTGTAATCATTATTAAACACTGAAGAGAACCCTTTCAGGAGAAGACATACCACAATATCTTTCAAAGCTGACAGCATCACCCCATCTTAAAGAGAAGTAATGAAAGAGGCAAAGAAGAAGCTTTTTGGATGAGACGTGAAACTTTTTCAAGGAGAAAAAAAAACCCCTAAGGTCCAGTTATCTTTTGAAAAGCTATGAGACAATGGCTTTGTCCCAATCCAGGTCACCACACATACCCGGGCCACATATTAGAGCAAGGAAGAACATGAATTATGCCTATATATGGCAGGAGTCCTATTAGAGACCATCCCATCTACTTAACTGGAGTCCACTGGCTAAAAAGAATCCCAGATAACCCAATCAGTTAGTTTATTAAAAACTGCACATCGCAAGATCCCGAAGCTTAACAAAAAATTACCACAACAATAATTTATCAGGATGTAGGCCTAATTAGCCTATCGTCTTACTGAATAAAATCTGAACATGTGCCTCCTTATTTTTAGACATAACATTTATATCACTAACCAGCTACAAACTTGTGCCTACTTGACCGAGGCTGATGCCAGGACACTTATTAAACTAATCATTTACAATTACATTCTACTTGTTTTCATACTACTCATTACAAACTTCAAGATACTGTAAGGCAAATTTTAATAAAATTTTGGGTGTAGTGGTTTACATGATGTTTTCAAATCTTTCCCAGATACTACTATCTAAATAAATATTGTGCAAAACTTCAGCCGGAGTTAAGAAGTTATATTATCTGATGTTACAGTGCTTGTTTTTATAACATTCTTATACAGATCAATGTTGGTAATAATTGTTTATCTTTGGTTGAATTTCGAATTACAACTTCTTTTACTATCGTAAAATGCTTTTCAACAGGATAGTGATCTCAGCATACAGAAGATTTTATTTTATTACAGGAATTGTTGACTGAAAATGTGCTAATTGTAGATTCAGTATTAGAAAAATCTCAGTTTAGATGAATCTTTAAATCAGAGGTACTTTTACGTAGTTTCCAGGGCTGTAGGGGACATAACACTGAAGTTGGTAATATACTGACAACCAGTTGCTATGCTTCCTGTAATCCAGGAAAAATATTCTTTGTTTTATCTGCTTTAGTTAGCCTATTAATGTTTTAATAGATGGACTAAATCCCTTATCCGCTTTTTTAACATTATTTGTTCACTCAGTAAGAATCTAAGGCAATAAAACAAGTAGCTGCAATCATTCCTACTATTTTCCCCTAATATGTGAGACTTTTCCCAGAGAGTATTTTTTCCCCACTTCTCTTACGTATTCAATTAGAAAGCTATAAATTCAGTGAGAGCAGCAGAGTCCAAAGATTAAATGTTGCACAAGACTGTCAATGCTAGCATAACTGAAGATGTCTGGGTTAAAATCTATTATTTTAGAGGATTAAATTTCAAGTTCTCACATTGTACACATATACTGTACAAATCAGTCGCACCTCAATTATGGTATTATGAAAATGGGTAAATTCAATAAAAAAAGTTGAGAACTTAAAAGAATAATAATGTCAGAGAGTTGCAAAGGGCTTTAAATGTCTTTCTAGTCCAATCCCTTATTCAGAGCATGATCCAGTGGATCATTCTGACAGATGGCCATCCAGAGTTTGCTTAAAGATCTCCAGCAAAGGACAAACTCAGCACTTCATATTCCACTGCCTGATATCTCCAACAGTGAGGAAGCTCCTCCCCACATCTAACCTGAATCATCTTGTACTTTTAGCCCACTGGTTCCTATCTTGCCCTTCTCCAGCTGACAGTTGTTCAGATGTTTGGAGACTGCTACCATATACCTGTCTCCTAAACATTATCATTATCCATATCCTTCAAGCTTTCCCTACAAGGCTTGATTTTTAGTCCTCCCATTGTTCTGGTAGTCCTCCTTTGAACTTGCTCTAATATCTCACTCTCCCTTTCCAGCTATGGTGACTAGAACTGGACATACTATTTCAGGCAGGGTCTGAACACAGTAGACTAGAGTGGAACAATTACTTCCCATGAGCTGCATTCTATTAACTCTTTTTGTTAATGTCCTAAGATAGCAAATGCCTTTTTAACAGTGGTATCACATTCCTGAAGCATTCCCCTTTGTGCATGTCATATAGGTGCTGCGGGCAGCAGTCATACAAATGCCTGAACGGGATGGGAGAACCTCTTATCTTGGGTTGTGGCTATGGAATCCTCAACTCAATCCTGAATTGAGTGGAGCTTTCTGCATGTTCAGCCTTACACCTGAAAGCTCCATTTGTAGTAAATGTGCTGACAGCTTTTGCACACTTAAACTTTGTTGGTTATTTAGTTCATGACTCAAATAATCGAGTTTACTCATATCCACTACTTATGAATATGTAGAAATTTTGCAATTTAGGTTCTAGAAAACATTCATATTATTTATATAATCTATTTTACCACAACATATTTCAAGGCCCTTAAAGTCATATATTATATAAATTGTATTCACTTCTCTCACTTTGCCCAAACTTAGGTTAATAATTCAAGGCTCATACTAAGTAGTTTATCAAATTCAATTCATGTTTGCTAGCACCACAGTAATGATGATCAGTCTGCTGCAGATTCTGTTAAAGCTTCATGAAAACCTGGTACAATAAAAGTTTCCAAACAAGTAATAGTACAATATAGTATGTGTTGGGCAAAGTTCGTTAGTATCTACAGGAACAATTACCAATTGCTTTAAACTTCCTTCCCTGAAGAGCTTGTTTTGAAAAACAAACTATTCTATGGGGAAAATTATTGTCACATCTAATGAAATGTTAAAATGAAGCTTATTATTTTTCAGGATCTTGTAATATAATGCAGATATGTGAAACTGGCCTTTCCTAAACCATAAAAACAAATGTGCAAACCGAAGCTGGATGGATGCAAATTCACAGAGTTTATTATAATTTTTCATGACGAGAGTTTTTAAACGAGGAAGGGGGTTTACAATTATAACTCTGACGTTTGTTCTTCTCTGTGCATATTATAGACAACATGTTCATATTATACAGTCAATGGGTAACAATACTCTAAATACCGAAAACAGGTAAATTACATGGAGTCAACTTTATGTCCTAAGTCAATAAAGTTGTCCTTTTTACATTTCTTTTATCAAAGTTGCAGTAATAACTGCATCCAATAACCACATGGATGGAAAGTTTTGCCATCACCTGATCACTCCTTGACTGGGAACTGGTGATATCAGGACAAAGGTTCCTGTTTGTGGGAACGACTATTCATAAAATCCCACTTCGGTTCTGTGTAAGATTAATAATATTATATCCCTTCTTTTTTTAATAAAGCACAAAAATCCATTCATCATTTTATAAAAATGCAAGTAGCAAAAACAAAATTTAGCTACAAGTGTATGATAAACCCTGCATAAACAAAAATGAATGAGAAAGCAGTGGAAATATACATCCCCCCCCGCAATTTATCAAACTACTTCTAATTATATGAAGGGATTTTTGTGGAAGTTTTTTTTCCTGTTATATTAGAGACATCGGAGGAGTGTGCCATATGAAAAAAATGAACGTTGCACCATCACAGTACAAACTCCACCCTTCTTGTGCATTCTGACACTGCCTCCATATAATAAAGGGTCTAGTTATCTAATCCTGCGTAGCTTCTTCTCCGGTAATATTGAACTGCAAACTAGGGCATACAAAATTTTTGCTACACCAATTCTTGAATACAGCTTATCTGTCTGGAACCCGCACTGCATATCGGATATTAATACAATCGAACGAATCCAGAGATATTTCACGAGAAGAGTCCTCCATTCCTCTGCTCGCAACAGAATACCTTATGGCACCAGACTTCAAATTTTGGGCTTAGACAAATTAGAACTACGCCAACTTCGGTCAGACCTAAGCGTAGTACATAAAATTATCTGCCACAATGTCCTTCCTGACAATGACTACTTCAGCTTCAACCACAACAATACATGAGCAAATAATAGATACAAACTCAAGATAAACCACTCCAAACTCGACTGCAGAAAATATGACTTCAGTAACAGAGTGGTCAATGCCTGGAATGCACTACCTGACTCTGTGGATTCTTCCCCAAACCCCCCAAATTTTAACCTTAGACTGTCCACTGTCGACCTCACCCCATTCCTAAGAGGTCTTTAAGGGGCGTGCATAAGCACACCAGCGTGCCTAATGTTCCCTTTTATTTGTATCAATTTCATGTATTCATAATTATGCTTATACTTTTATCTGTTATCTAATACATTCTTGATGAAAATAAATAAATAAAAGAAATAGTGTGTGCCATGATGATGCAAGTGACACTTGTTTTCTAATTTTTATAAAAATATTAGATTACTATTATTTTTTTGGTAAATTTTATATACTCCATTGAAATGTGGCTTCCAGGTGAGTTACCAGCTGTACGCTGATGATACTCAGCTGTACTTTTCCACCCCGGGCCACCCCAACGAAGCCGTCGAAGTGCTGTCCCGGTGCCTGGAAGCCGTACGGGTCTGGATGGGGAGAAACAGACTCAGGCTCAATCCATCCAAGACGGAGTGGCTGTGGATGCCGGCACCCCGGTACAGTCAGCTGCAACCGCGGCTGACTGTTGGGGGCGAGTCATTGGCCCCAACGGAAAGGGTGCGCAACTTGGACGTTCTCCTGGATGGACGGCTGTCGTTTGAAGATCAGTTGGCGGCCGTCTCCAGGAGAGCCTTTTACCAGGTTCGCCTGGTTCGCCAGTTGCGCCCCTTTCTTGACCGGGATGCCTTATGCACAGTCACTCACGCTCTTGTCACTTCTCGTCTGGATTATTGCAATGCTCTCTACATGGGGCTACCCCTGAAGTGCACTCAGAGGCTTCAGTTAGTCCAGAATGCAGCTGCGCGGGTGATTGAGGGAGCCACACGTTGCTCCCGGGTAACACCGCTCCTGTGCAGTCTGCACTGGCTACCTGTGGTCTTTCGGGTGCGCTTCAAGGTATTGGTTACCACCTTTAAAGCGCTCCATGGCTTAGGGCCCGGGTACTTACGGGACCGCCTGCTGTTACCTTATGCCTCCCACCGACCCGTACGCTCACACAGAGAGGGTCTTCTCAGGGTGCCGTCCGCCAAGCAATGTCGGCTGGCGGCCCCCAGGGGAAGGGCCTTCTCTGTAGGAGCACCTACCCTCTGGAATGAACTTCCCCCTGGTTTGCGTCAACTACCTGACCTTCGGACCTTTCGCCGTGAATTGAAAACGTACTTGTTTATTCAAGCGGGACTGGCTTAACTTTTTAACTTTTTAACTTTTTTGAATTTTAATAATTTTAACTGGGGTATTTTATTTTTGGGGTCAAATTTGACGGTTTTAATTTTCGGCCAATTATATAATATGTTATTTTAACTGTTGTTTTTAATTTGTATATTGCACTGTTTTAATCTGGCTATACACCGCCCTGAGTCTTCCGGGAGAAGGGCGGTATAAAAATCTAAATAATAAATAAGTAAATAAATAATAAATAAATAAATAAATAATAAAATTATCCAATGATTCAAATAGAAAAAAAATATACAGTGGGTTCTCACACTTACAATTGTTGCAGTATCCCCATTGGTCACGTGATCAAGATTTAAGGACTTAGCAACCAGTGTATGTTTATGATGGTTGCAGTGTCCCAGGGTCATGTGGTTGCTATTTCCAACTTTACCAGCTGGCTTCTACAAAGTTGATGGGGAAAGCCAGATTCGTTTAATGACTGCACGATTCACTTAACAACGGCAATAATTTGGTTAACCACCATAGCAAACCAGGTCATAAAATCAGGTGACTCAACATCCACTTTGCTTAATAACAGCAGTTCTGGTCCCAATTGTGATTATAAGTTGATTACTTATAGTAGTTGGCTGGTTTTGGATAAAACTAAGTTATGAACCAAATATTATAGTTTATGCATATTCTTAGATTATATTTGTTTCAAATGTATTTTTATTGACAATTTTAAGGGAAAAATATAAACAAAGGAAAAGAATAAAAAAAATACAAAGTTAGAAAACAAGGGGTTTACACGTATTATAGACACTATAATTTTTCAATATATCATTAGTTAATTGTAAATAACTGATTACATCATTCTAAAAATCTGAAAAATCATAATTAGTGTAAACTAGAAACAATATAAATGTCAAAATGTTAATTATAAAATGAATCTGTATTAAATTGTAATCTAGAAATTGCTTCCTATTTCAATTAAATTGTATGTCTGATTTATTTTAAAGTATAAAACTATTCTGGTAATAGAAACACACTCCAACAATGGTTAGTCATTCTTCCATTGAAGAGATCAAACTTTGTTTGCAATAAGAGGCAGAACATATCCTCACTGTATTTATGTACAGAACTAACTCGGTAGTACTGTGGGAATATACTGTTCAGTAAAATTTAGTAAGAGTATTTGAGGTTAAAAAGTAAATTCTGCTTTTAAGATTGGTTTCATTCTGAGATGAATCACTTTCGAAACCTGTTAACCTTCACAACATAGCCACCAGATTTGAAAAAAGTGATCTGACACTTCCAATCATTTTTAGAAAATGACCTATCCATTTTAGTGATTAGGATTGGGATAATATACTAATGATAGAACATTTTATGCCATTTTTTCTAAGTAAAATATACAGTGGGAATTTAATACTTTTCTTCCACTAAAATTCTCATAGTTGCAAATCTACTACAGGATATAAATTCTGCAACTATTTAATCACATGATCAAACTTGTTCAGTTTCTGAGTCTTGTTTCATCTATAATTACAAATAAGCTCCCGAAAACCTTCTGTTTTAAGTTTTCAATTAAATGTTGAAATATTCTTCCTTGTTTCTGCAGTTCTTTTAATTGTTGCTTTTATTTGAATAGCTTTGGTCAACTAGGTCACTAAGGCACATTCATACACCAAGAGGAAATGTTCTCTTATAGAAATAAACCCCCAGCAAGACAAGCATGATCAAGAAAATCCTGTTTTCCATTTCAATTCTCAATTACTACTAGGTGAGAATTTACCAAGGGTCTCTAAGCTAGGAGTCAGCAAACTATTTCTACAAAGGGCCAGATCCTACTGTTCCTTTACTTCCATGGGGACATCTTGCAAGCATGGCCAAAGAGCATGGCAACCATTGGACTATACTGGACTGCCAAGATAGAGACTGCTGATAGGCTACCACCCAGGACATCCTGGCCCCACTCTTCATTCAGGAACTCAGCTGAGGCCTGGTGTTCTGCCCTTTGCATGCATGCTCTTCCATTTCTATCTTATGAGTTGTACAAAAACAGACAGCAGGCTGGATCTGTTTGCTAATCCCTGCTAAACCATTTTCTGGCTGATTGGAATTGTTGACAGTTGTAATTCATGGAAGTCTAAAGAGCTATCTTGGTGTAGGATGCCCCTTTAATTAATCTCTTTGGATACTTGTTGGATTTTAAAAATAACCTTTACTAGGAATAGGACCTTAAAGATCACTGGCAAATACAGGTAGTCTTCAACTTACAACCACAATTGGGACCAGAACTTGAGGTTGTTAAGTGAATCACACCCAATTTTATGACCTCTTTTGCCATGGTCATTAAATGATTCACTATAGTCATTAGGCGAATCACACAACTGTTAAGCAAAATCAGCTTCCCCCACTGACTTTGCTTGTCAGAAACCTCCTGGGAAGGGCTTCCGGGTGGCTCCGCTTCGTTAATGGCGGGCTATCTCAGACCGCCAGTTCCGTATGATTCTGTAGAGCTGCTTAGACAGCGTTAATCTGCTGTCAAGCGACTTGGAAATCTCTTCCCTCGGGCAAAGAGGGGGAGGTGAGCATTCGGGCTGAAGTAGAGCCCCAGGAAAGCACCAGGAAGATTCCTGGTAGCTTGATGGGAATGCTCCTTCTATAGCCCGAAAAAAAGCTCCAGAATCCGGAACGCTTTTGCCAAATGGCAGAACAAAACGCAGCGTCCATCTCCGCGAATGAAATGGATTATTGAAGGACTCTAACGCGGACAGGGCTGAAAACTGAAGCGTTAGCATTTGATTGTAACAAGATTTTAACTCCCTGATAGAGAATGTATTCATAGTCAAGATTGGAGATGATGAAAGGAAATGGTGTTTTGTGTATTGCAAGTAAATGGCGTTTTGTATATCGAAAGTGAAAGTTAAGGAAATGCTTATTACAATTGCTGGCATGGAATCTTTAAGAAGAATATAACAAGATATTTTTTTAAATGGAATTTTTATTTTTTATCCTTTTTTATTTTTTTATTACAGTGTTTAAGAAGAAAAGTTTATTGAATTTTTATTTTTTATTTTTCTTTTTATTTTCCCCCCCCTTCTTCTTGGTATTACTTAGTTTAAAAATGGCTTTCAAGCAAAGAGATTTAACTACTTCTAAAATACTGGAAATTTCCTCACTTCAGATACAGAAATTGAAAGAAGATATTAAAGATGGCTTAAGGATTTTTTTACAGGAGCTGATGGAGGTTCATCTTTCAGAAATAGATGAAAAATTTGATGAAATGGAAAAAGAAATATTGGATTTTAAAGTTATGGTGGAAGAACAGAGGAGGGAGATGAAAAAATTAAAGGAATCAATTAATCCATTATTGCTATCTAGTATTCAACAGAGGAAAGACTGGAAGAAATTAACCAAATTAATTTAGATTTGCAAAGGAAAATAGATGAAGTTCAAATTAATTTGAATTTAGAAAATAAAATAGATGATATTCAGGTTAAGGTAGATAGGGCAGATGAAGAAAGGGTTATATTACAATATAAATTAATGGAATATGCTATAAGGGTGAGAGGATTAAAAGAATGTAAGGAAGAAAATTTGAAAGAGATTTTTATTCAGGCCTTTGCTCAGATAGATGGAGTGGAACCAGAAGATTTTGAAGTTAATATTGAAAAAAATTATCGTGTTAATTCTTGGTTGGCAAGGCAGAAGTGTTTACCGAGAGATGTGGTTATTTATTTTACAAATAAGAAGATTAGGTATGGAATTTTGCAAGCATTTTATAAAAATAAATTTCAAATACTAGGACAAGATATAATAATGATGAAGGAAATTCCTCCTAAAATGTTAAGAAAGAGAAAAGAATTTGCCTTTTTAGTGGATGAGCTTAAGAAACATCAGATATATTTTAGATGGGAGATTCCAGCTGGCTTAACAGTGAATTATAAAGGAAGAAAGTATTTTCTTAATACAGTTTTTAAAGCACGAGATTTCTACACTAATGTATTAAAGATTGGGAACCCTTTATCGATAGATGTTAAGTTGAATGGTGAATAGATGGTGGAAAATGTGTAAGATAGAAAATAAGGGGAGTGAGAATGTTTAATTTTATTATATATGATTATGGTTAATTTTTGTAAATGATTTATTTTGGATATAAATGTGTAATTTTAGGGGTACTATTTGATATATTTGAGGTATAAAGGAATAGGAAGATGGAATATTGTTTAATTTTGGAGGATAGATAGTAAAATTTAATTTGGATTAAATATTATATTTGAGAGATGGATGTAATGTTGTTATATGGTTAACTAGAATTTAATTGTTATAACTGATATATTTTGGATAAGTTATAGGTGTAATTTTAATAATGTTATTTGATATAAGTAAGGTAAAGTGAAGATTTTAATTATTACAATTGATATATTGTGGAGATAATATAGGATTAATAATAATATTTGTAATCTGATTTGATGTATGTAAATGATACCGAAGATATGAAAAGATGGATTATTGTTTATCCTTGGAGGTTGGACAGTACAATTTAAGAAATTAAGTTGGAAATATGAACTATTCTTGAGAGACTGCTTAAGGAAGAAAGACATTTCAGAAGAATCCTTGGTGAATATTGGAAGATGGAACGTTGTTTTGGTACTGATTGATGAAGGTTGGATATTAAAAACTATGTACTTTAATGAAGAACAAATACAAACTCAATTGGAAATTTCTCAGATCGGGGTTTTAAGAAGTGACTATGATTATGATTTGTGTTATATTTTAATTTTTGATTGTTAGTTTTATACCCTGTATTCGGTTCTGGGAAGTCTTGGGGGGGGAGGGGGGGGGAGGGGGGATGAGGTAGAAAATGGATTGATGGTTAATGTACAGAGATGATTGAAGATGTATAATCAATGTAAGATCGGAGCTGCCTGGCTATCATTTCAGAATGATGGGAAGGAAGGAAGTAGAAGAGAGAAGGAGGTAGGAAAGAGAAGGAAGAGGAAAGGAAGGAAGAGGGATAGAAGAGGGAGAAGAAAGGAGTAGGGAGGAAGGAGGAGAGGAGGTAGATAAGAGAAGGGGAGGATGGTCGTGGAAAGTAGAAGAAGGTAGAGAAGGGAAGAGAGTAGGAAGGGGGTGGTGACCGGGCAGGTCCGATTAATTGTATATGATGGTACATTAAATATGTTATTGGATATGAATGTTAAAATAAAACTTTTTATTAAAAAAAAAAAAGAAACCTCCTGGGAAGGTCACAAATGGTGATCACGCGAACCCAAGATGTTGAAACCATCATAAGTACATGCCTGTTGCGAAACACCTAAATTTGTGTCTAGGGATCACTGAGATAGTTATAAGTTTTAAGACAAGTCAAAAGTAACTTTTTTCAACATTGTTGTTAACTTTGTACAGTTGTTAAATGATTGGTCATAAGTTGAAGACTACTTGTATAGAAATGGTTTTATATATTCCAACTGTTAGCGTTTAAAAACAACCTAGAAACCATTTTTTGTGACCTCCAAACTTTTGAACTAGTCAGTATCATACAACACTTGAATCAAATCCATAGTTAATTGTATAGAGGTTTCTTGCTTTAAGTTCCTGAACATCCTTTTGTACCAAATGTGCTTTTGAAGGTGCTTTTTGAACAGAAAAGCTGCTTTTTGAACTGAAGAAGCTTCTTCAGAAGCAAAATATTTTCAAAGAAAAACCCAAGAAAATCCATTTGCCTTTTTAAAAGCAGCTTTGGGACAACCATGACCTGGATGATTGAGAATCTCTATAGACAATTATCCCTTTGATGTTTTTGATGTGCTTATAGTTTTAAAACTATAGTTTTTTAGTTTTAATATGGTTTTTATGTTCGTATTTTAGATTGGAAGCTGCCTAGAATTGGTTATAATATGCTACAAATGGTATAAATAAATCAATCCAGTTTCAGCTTAAATAGAAAAAAAACAACCTGTGATATATATTTCACTTCTATCTTACCCTTCTCTGGAAACTCTACATGTTGATGACAGGCAATCTTTTGCCTGGGGAATAATGAGACCTGTTTAGCTTTAAAATAAAAGAGCACTGTGTACTTGAAAATTCCCATGTAAATGTATTAGCAGTTGTTATCGTCACTGTTTCTCTAGTGAACACCATTTATTAAACAATAGTGCTCCCCAGCTGCTACACTAGGATTCAAGTGGAAGATCCCTAACAATGTTACCATGGTAGAGCATCGAGGGCACAAGAGGAAGAAATCCAGAACAAGTTGTTGACATGAACAGTTGCTTTGCAACAAGTACCAATGGAGAAACAGGCTGAAAAATAACTTTACCCAGCAACACACAAAATCACAGAAAAGCATTTACTGCAAAAAAGGAAAAGGCGGATCATAGCAATGTGGGGAAGATAATTTTACATTACAGAATGTTAACAAAGCAATATTAATTGTGTATCCAGTAACATGCTGCACTTTTGTAATTTTTTTCAGAGCAATGAAAAAGTCTTACTGTTTTCTACTATTTTTCCTCCACTATGCCACAGTTAACAACAAAAGCTAGCATTTTTCTATCTAGTTATCTTCTAGCTCAACTAAGAAGCTTTCATATAAAAATTCCACATTTAAAAAACCATAAAAAAACTAGAGAGGGTATATGTCATAATTTTATTTTGATATATTCCTCCTGGTTTTTTCTTTCTATTGCTCATGGTCAATACTGAATCAGTAAAACATTGCTAGTTTTGAAGTGTTAACTTTACAATGAATGTTTATAAATATCCTTAAAAAAAGAATTTGAAAGTTTTATATTTTTCAGTATTGTGCATCGAGATTATTTTTCTAACAGCTTTAACAATGGACCAAAGGTTAAAATAACTAGCAAAAGAAATTCCAGGGTAAGTTTATTTCTGGAGTACATTTCATTAGGGAGAGGGTTATGGAAATACCAAAAAAGGGATTAATTGACTCAGTCAACTAAATCTTCAATAGTTGAATTTAACCCAAATAGATTCATAATTGTAGAGATTACATTCATTACACACAATCATGTTTTTGGAATACTTAAGTCCAGCTAAGTAGATCTTTGTTGCCAACATAGTCTTCCAAGAAGCTGCAGAGAAACTGTCAACATACAGTACCTCTCAAACACTGATTGGATATACAATATTTGCCTTTCTGGCCAATGGAGAAGTGATGAGATATGATATAAAGTAGAACAGACCAGCGACATCATCAAGTTCAATCATTCGACTAAGTGCATGAATCCAAATTAAACCAGCCCTGAGATATAGCTATTCTGCCTGAATATAACCAATGAACACACCATAACTACTGTGAATATTTTTACTACTGAACTGCTCTTCTGTTATTTTTTCCCCTATCAGTCAGCTGGGATCAGGCTTCCTATAGTTGCAATTCACTGCTTCAAGTTCAGCACATTAGTATGAAAAAGACCAGTTTCTGATTTTCTTTTGCGTAATATAGTTCAGCTGTCTTGCATTTTCTCTTCACGGGCAGATATTTCAAATTTCTTTGCTGTGACTCCATACAAATTAACTTCTATCTAGATCATCCTTGGCACCCTCCTCTTGTTCTAATTTATCTGAATGGTACCCACAACTGGATCTGAGGTCTAACCTGTGCAAAATAAAATGGAACAATTACAGGTAGTCCTCGATTTACAACAGTTCTGTTAGAAGTTTCAACAGCACTGAAAAAAGTGACTTCCACACTTATGACCATTGCAGCATTCCTATAGTCGTGTAATCAAAATTCAGATTGACTCATATTTATGATGGTTGCAGTGTATTGGGGTCATGCAGTCACCTTTTGTAAACTTCTGACAAGTAAAATCAATGGGGAAGCCAGATTCACTTAACAACTGTGGCAAGAAAAGTCATAAAATGGAGCACGGTTCACTTAACAACTGTCTCACTTAGCAATAGAAATTCTAGGCTCAACTGTGGTTGTGTGTTGCGTTCTACTTGTACTTCCTATGATTTAGACACTATTCCCCTGTTGATGTAGACCACATATATTGTGCTTTGAGTTAGGAAGTCAGGAAAGTCAGAGCAACAAAGATGATTAGGGGACTGGAGGCTAAAACATATGAAGAACGGTTGCAGGAACTCGGTATGCCTAGTTTAATGAAAAGAAGGACTAGGGGAGACATGATAGCAGTGTTCCAATATCTCAGGGGTTGCCACAAAGAAGAGGGAGTCAAACTATTCTCCAATGCACCTGAGGGTAGAACAAGAAGCAATGGGTGGAAACTAATCAAGGAGAGAAGCAACCTAGAACTAAGGAGAAATTTCCTGACAGTTAGAACAATTAATCAGTGGAACAACTTGCCTGCAGAAGTTGTAAATGCTCCAACACTGGAAATTTTTAAGAAAATGCTGGATAGTCATTTGTCTGAAATGGTGTAGGGTTTCCTGCCTGGGCAGGGGATTGGACTAGAAGACCTCCAAGGTCCCTTCCAACTCTGATATTATTATTATCATCATCATCATCATCATCATCATCATCATCATCATCATCATCATCAATATGAAACTCACTAGTTTTGTAAACTAACTTTATATAGCACTTTTTGACATTAAGCATTCCATATACATACAAATCTTGGAAACATATGGCTATTCTTGGCTTTTGATAAAACAATCTGTACAAGTCTGGTATGTGTCACTTCTGCTCCCCATCACCTTCCTTTCCTTCTCTTCGCTCAGCTGCCCTTAGGGCCACCAATGTTCCACTCTGCCATAATTCTGTTACCTCTTAAATCTTGGGCATCTTTCCTCCTGTTTATAAAATTAACTTCATATTTGAAATAATTATTTTCTATTTTAAAAACAAATATTTATCTATCTATTGACCACTAGATCATCCGTTTCTTATAAAAGAGAACTTCTATAAAATAATGTACTATTGGTATATGTCACAGGGAAATTGTCTAAAATATATAAAGAAGCTTTACATTTATGTTGGAAATGTGTATAACAAGTTTGGTGAAAGTGTAAAAAAGTAGAAAATTCTGGATGCACATACATTTACTGATTTAGAGGCTTTTAAAAATGAATATAAAATTAATTAATTAGCTTTTTATCCCACTTTTCTTTATAATAATTCAAGATGGCAAACTTACCTAATACTACTTTCTCATCCTATTTTCCCACAATCACAACCTTTTCAAGTGAGTTGGGCTGAGAGAGAGTGACTGGCTCACAGTCACCCAATTGGCTTTTATGCCTAGCACAGGAGTAGCACTCACAGCTTGTTTCTAGCCCGGTATCTTAATCACTAAAGCAAACTGGCTCCTGTTATTGTGATTACTACATGCACAAGGATGGGAAAATTTGGCACTACCCACAATGGAGAAATGGTTGGTAAATATGATGGAAGTTGCTGAAAGGGCTAAATTAACTTCTTTGATCAGAAAAAAATTGTTACTGACTGGAAACCACTTACATATTTTTTGTATAAGACAAACAAGCAAAAAAAAAAAAAAGAACTTCTAAAAATATGGTTTTTATGATTATACAGAATAGAATTATGTTGTAATCATAGAGTAAGAATTTATAATTGTACTACCATAAAGAAGATTGGGAGCTATTTCTTAGTATTTTTTTTTCTTTCTTTTTTTCATTCTTGCATATTTAGCTTGCTTTGATTTCTTTTTTTTTAACTTTATATTACCGTAGTTGGCATTAGATTTACACACATACACACACATACCAACTTTGTTCTTCATTTTTTTATTGCCCTGCTCTCTATCTCCATGAGCCAAATATGAATGCTTTCTTTGTGACAGCCTGTAAGACTTAGAAAATGGTGGGGTGAGTTAATTGCTCTAGAGAGCAAATGATTTGTTATCTGAAACTGAAGAATGCTTTCAAAGGAGGTAAACCAGATAATACAGGTGTACTGGATTCAATCTTCCAGAGCATTTGACTCTCTTTAGAAGAATTATCTTTAAATACTACTTTAAACATTGCATAAACAGAGGGATAGAATCAAGAACACGTGAAGTGTTAATATCACTTTATAATGCCTTGGTAAGGCCACACTTGGAATACTGCATTCAGTTTTGGTCGCCACAATGTAAAAAAGATGTTGAGACTCTAGAAAAAGTGCAGAGAAGAGCAACAAAGATGATTCGGGAACTGGAGGCTAAAACATATGAAGAACAATTGCAGGAACTGGGTATGTCTAGTTTAATGAAAAGAAGGACTAGGGGTGAAACGATAGCTGTCTTCCAATATCTCAGGGCTTCCCACAAAGGAGTCAAACTATCTCCAAAGCACCTGAGGGTAGAACAAGAAGCAATGGGTGGAAACTAATCAAGGAGAGAAGCAACTTAGAACTAAGGAGAAATTTCCTGATAGAACAATTAATAAATGGAACAACTTGCTTGCAGAAATTGTAAATGCTCCAACACTGGAAATTTTTAAGAAGATGTTGGATAACCATTTGTCTAAAGTGGCGTAGGATTTCCTGCCTGGGCAGGAGGTTGAACTAGAAGACCTTCAAGGTCCCTTCTAACTCTGTTATTCTATTCTATTCTGCTCTTTGCCTACACTAAAATATTCATTAACTTTGATTTACTTACTATTGCTATAAAGAAGGAAATTTTTAGGAAAACTGAACCATAGAGGATGGGCATAATTCTTAGGTGACTCTCAGTGCTTTCAAGCAGTGTTATCTTTGTTCTTGAGGGAACAACTCAGTTAAATCAAAGAAATTGGGAATGTGGTTTACAGATATAAGTTGAAAGGTACCTCTATATGCATAACATTAAATAAGAAGCCATTAATTTTTCAGAAAGGACTAACAAATCAAGGCTACCAAAATTTTTACTATATGGCAGCAAAACTTTGATTTTTGTGTATTTCTAAGGTATCATTTACTGATTGTCTGGATTTCTGCAGTCTAGATATGGTAACCTTATGAATAGGAATCAGATCTAAGCCCCACCAGGAATTGACCAGAAGCAATTTTTATGAGCCAAATGTTACCATCTGGAAAAAAAATATTAACAGTCTCCCTAGCCAGTTTCATAGAATAGACTGTGCCACTGTCATCTTCTTGGAAGAATTAGACTCCAGAGATGGAGATCAGAGATTAAGAAAATAAACCTGATCCATAAATGTTATTGCTAAGAGATTCCTCAGAGAAAGGTTCATGTTTCAACTTTTCCCATTTTTCATAAGTAAATATTCAAGGCAGCACACTTAGGAAAAAGATTGGTATTATGAAACAAAAAACAGAGGAAGTCCCTCCTGATCTTGCGGTTCTTTTCCTCCACTTCTTCCCACTCCTCTCCCACTTTCAGAAGCACCTGTGTATGGATATGCATAGCTGCTGCTAGGCAACAAACCAGTGCACTTTTACTGCTTTCAGGCTATCCAAAAATCAAAAGATTATACATATGCTCCACATGTTGACAGCTTCCGCTCTCCTTTGCAGAAACAGAGATTTTAGAATATAAGAATAGAAAAAAAATTTGGGGAAAAAAGAAAGATGAAAGAAATGAAAAATGTGGTGGGGACTGAAAGGGGGGAATCATCCATTGGTAAATCTGCCAATCAAAGCTATGTAGCGTCACAGGGATAGAAATTTATTGCTACGGTACTAAAAGTGTGACTCAATAAGATGTAATACAAACTTATCCCAATTGAATTGCTTGATGGAATATTCACACAGGAGAGTTCCAGGCTATTAGCAGATACACTATGCAATATTCAACATTATATTGTTGAAACATTGTTGGGTTTGTATATACTTCTATTTCTTTTCTGTAATATAGATATTAGAAGACCTGTAATTTGAATTTCCTGCAGTGGTTTTTTATGTTGGAATTCAGGCACTATATTCATAGTTTTAATTAGGTGCTTCATAATGGCTGAGGCACTCTTCTCCAATCTGTGTTTGAGATCAGAGTATAACCAAAAGGACTCTAGCTGACTTACAGAACTTACATATAAAACACCATACAAATCAATATAATTAACTGAAACTGTAAACCCTTTCTAATTTTCACATGATCATTATATTAAAATGATTACCATTATTTTAAATATATCTGCTAACATGTCACTATTAGTTTTAATTAACCATTCCAGAAAAGGCATGTTTTCATTGACTTCTGGAAGCCATGAGGGTGGGGGCCACACTCACCCAAGAGGAGAAACTATTCTATAAGGGCCTCTGATGGCTCAGACTGCTAAGACAGTCTGTTATTAACACAGCTGCTTGCAATTACTGCAGGTTCAAGTCACACCAGGCCCAAGGTTGACTCAGCCTTCCATCCTTTATAAGGTAGGTAAAATGAGGACCCAGATTGTTGGGGCAATAAGTTGACTTTGTATATAATATACAAATGGATGAAGACTATTGCTTAACATAGTGTAAGCCGCCCTGAGTCTTCGGAGAAGGGCGGGATATAAATGCAAATAAAAAAAAAATTAAAAAATTCCAAATCAGGGGAATAGCTACAAAGAATGCTCATAATCACACATACACACACACACACACACACACACACACACACACACACACACACACACACCTATGCCATATCTCCTGATAGGTTTGGACCCTTAACAAGTTATCCTAGTTTTTCAGATATGTCATATTCTGTTTTATGGCAGGCAGAAACACTTGGAGAAAGGTAGTCTCTAAGATAACCAGTCCAGAGTGACCTGAACCTTGAATTGCACTTGAAAAATTACTGGTAATCACTGTAGGTCTTGAGGTGAGGTGTGCATGCTGCCATGTTCTAGACTATCTAGTTTCCAAGTGGTCTTCAAGGATAGCCCACAGAGAATAAGTTACAATAATTTAATATCTAAACGACAAGGGTATGAATGACTATCTCAAATGTAATCTGTTCCTATTGTAAAACTTCAAACATTGGGTCATGGTTTCCATCATAACTCCCAATAGGCTAAGTGTGGAGATATGTAAATGTATATTGTATAATTATCACACCTCCCCTGAAACCAAGTCTACCAACAGATGACTCAAATGGTTTCATATAGATATTGAATAAAATAGGTAATCCTAAAGGACTCCATAATAAAGTAACTTTGGTTCAATCTCCCTATCCCATATCACCACCTGTCCCTACCCACTTAGGTAGAAGTGGAACCATCACAATACTATGTCTCCAATTAATGATTCTTGCAAGCAGGCCAGAGGCTATGCTCCCAACAGTATCAAAAGCTTCCCCAAAAAATCTAAGTCTTCAATAATGGCAGCCTCCATCCAAGTCCACCATGACTCATCTACTGTAATCCATAGCTCCTATAATTTTCTTTGTTAATTTTTTCAAATCATAACACACTGAATTATTAATAAGATTGATAAGGCACTCCAAGTCAAGCAATGTGACTCTGAGCTGTGTATAGCATAAAAACTACATACTTGTAAAACTAAAGATTTATAGTACAGAAAACACACACACACACACATGCATACAAATGTAATTTAAAGTTATAATTACTGTATCAAAACATACTAGAACAGAGGTCTCCAACCTTGGTCCCTTTAAGACTTGTGGACTTCAACTCCCATAGTCCCTCAGCCAGCAAAGCAAAGCTGGCTGAGGGACTCTGGGAGTTGAAGTCCACAAGTCTTAAAGGGACCAAGGTTGGAGACCCCTGTACTAGAACATCCTTTCAATACATTCAGACATCTTCAGTAACAAGTCCAAAATAAGAAGCAATGAGCATCAAAGTACAGAATAATCTAATAAAGTGAAAACACAGCAGCTGTAAAGAAATGCTAACTCCACTGCTGATGTCAGAATTACTGCAGTTTACTACTATAAACTATTGTTTATATTAGAATAGAGATTCTCTATATATTAACATGAATGTTTTCTTAGTAACACAATCTGAATCTATACCCAATACATTTTGATGATTTAGGAGAGCTTCATTTTCAAATAATTATACCTATACCCTGATCCTTACCGTATTTTACTTTAAATTAAATTTAACTGATTTAAATGATATATAATTTCAACCGCAGTTGAAATCTTATCTGTATTTATGTAGTAGCAGACTTATATAATAAATTAGTAGGGGAAAAATCCAATTGCATTCAAAGGTTCCGTAAACAAAGATACAGATTTTTCTCATCTCCCCCTGAACATGCATTCAGACAGCACAATTATATAACCGAAGGAAATATATATATTCCTTCCTGGTATAGAAATTCAAATCTGACTCCCCATAGTTTACACATATTTCTGCCTTTACAAATATGTGATTAAGCATTTCACTTAAAATACAAAAAGACTGTATCTATGCACAATACTAATGTTGAATAATGATTAAGGTGCAGTAATGGGACAGGTTTCAGCCTGCACTTGACTCTGGTGTAGCCGGATTGGATTTGAGGTAGTCTACCTTATAAGCCTGTCGTTGTAAAAATAAAATGAAGGGACTCCATCGTGAAAGATGTTTGGTCCTTAAGGAAAGCCAGGATATTAATGTAATATCACCACCTCCACCTCCACTACTGAAGATGTAAAATGAAGGGAACAATTCAAAATGGAAGTTCATTGAATCAATGATATCACTGCTTTAAACCTAAGGTGAGGATGTTGTTCAAAAGAACGGATGTATTTATCCCGTTTAAATTACAACTGCTCACATTCTAGGTTAGCATCACACAACAGGTATTCTCCATTAGAAGCAGTTAAAATATTCTGGAATTCCTTCCCAAAAATATTAGCCCATGTTTATATGCAATATATATTGGCTAAGAACGTAAGAGTGTTAGCTGAGTCTCTTTTTATTCAGGGCATCCACAGTATGGGTCAAAAAAGTCAATATGGCAGATATAACTGTGCAATCAACTGCGCAATGAGTATAATACACAAGAAAAAATGGTGGGGCTTTAATGATGCAGTCACATCTTGACTTTTTTGAACCACCACCTGCGGATGCCTCTGCGTTTAATAGCAGGCTACTGTATTATTATGCGTGAATATTTTTAGAAATGCTTTGCCGTCTTACTCTTTGAGAAGGACTCCTATATTTCTTTAATCCAAAAGAGGTCTACTAAATCTGCATAGTTGATTTTTCCTAATTAGAAAACCAACAAGTTAACTTTATAGCAACATTCCTATTATTAGGTTTAAACCAAATCTCTCATTTTCTGATACAGCAGTATTTGAATGCTCAATATATTTGACATAGGGACATTCCCCATCTGCCTCTTTACAGGAAATGACATGGTCAAGTCCATATATCATTTACCAACTTTAATAACTAAAAGAACAGGAGAACAACAATGTTAGACCAAACAGATACAACTAAAAGTCAAATTAGTATCTCTGGCATTTACATTTGTAAGTGCATACCACGAAAGGCAATTCTATATTACCGGTACCCCCCCCCAAAAAAAAAACCCACACTGAATTCAGTAATACCTTTTCCCAAGTTGGTACAACACTGAAGCTTTAAAAGTTATGTAGTTAAATATTAGCTACCTTAAAAGAAAAGCTTATTATGCTTAATAAATTATTTCAAGTAAAAAGCTATATGAGGACAGTTTTTGAATAGTTGCATTTACTGCAAATATATAACATCTAAACTATATTTATTTAAAAATAGACTAGCTGTACCATATCACAAACCTAAATCAGAGATAGTCCTCTACCAAATTTGTCATACAAAGAAGTTGTACAAACATATTGTGATTCTTAATAAAACTAGTAATAAACTCTGTACTATCCCAAAAGAAAAACAGGGGAAATAGACTAAAAAAATTCCGGATTCATAGTTAGTGACAACATAATGACATAGTTACTTACATAGGAGAAAAGAAACACCTAAAAATCTTCATTATTACAGCTGAATCTCATAATTCATTTTGATCAATACTAGTAGTAGTCCTGAAGCCCTATTTTTTTTTTCAGATTATATTTAGAACATAATGAGTGCAACAAAGAAAAGAAAATTTTACTGCTATTTGCCAGCTATGAACAGAAACAGATTTCTGTCAATCATTCAATAATTTTATTGGCTGCAGGACATCAATGAAGAAGTAGGAAGTAGCTGTTCCTTTCTATTCCGTTTCATTATGAAAAATGATAAGGAAATGATCACGTATATGGTATTATAGAACACAACAGAAGGGGGAACAAGGCATAGGAACCAGCAAATCTTCAGTTTTATGCCCTGTTTCTCCTTCTGTATACTCCCTCTTCCTATACTCAAAAAACAAAACAAAACACAATCTTTGAAAACATATTACCTACTAAGAATCTATGATCTCCCTCTGATTTCTGAGAGTAAAATTTGGTATATGCTGAATTTTATATGGTGTTCTTTTTATCATCAATTCCTCTTGCTCTATGCATTATCTATAATTATTAGCAGATCTTCCCAATGGAGACTGATAGATGTAGGAGACTAAAGAAAGGAGTGAGCTGAAAATTTTTAACCTTAACTTTTGTGTATATCAGAATAATTAATATATGCAAGTAACCTCTGCTCTAAATAAATTATTAAAAGCTGTACAATGGCTTATATAGAATGGCTAGCACAAACTAAATCAAAATATTGGATCAAAGTTTTCATAAGGATGAAAATGGAGTTTCTACAAGCAGTACAATCTTTCTGATAACAAAGCATCACTGATTTTCACCAATATTTTACAGGAAGTTAAAACCAGTCTCAAATTTTACAAACCACAAAACTGAAAACTGATAGTTTTGCATATTTGTTATTTACATTATACTCTTTTAAAATATTTTAGGAAAGTAAAATGCAGCATTATATCAGTGAAGCTTCTTTTTCCTTATTGCAATACCAATTAATTTAATTATAATTTTATCACAAAGTCCAGGTGTCACAAATGGAAAATAAGGCACTCCTATTCTTTTTGAAAATTGAAAAGGAGAAAGAAAAAGAAACGTTACCTGGGTATAGTCAAAGTCAGAAAGTGGAGCTATGCTTTTGATGTAATCCGCTCGAAATTGGTTTTCTTGGTTAGCTAATGGAACAGGAGGTATTAAAGTGCTCATTGCTGAAACTATAGTCTAGGAAAAAAAATAATAGGACATATTAAATACTGATAGAAGTTCATTTAGCCTTATCTGGCAATTTGTTTTATCCAACTGCTAAATATGTATATATAAAAATAATAAAATCTTACCACAATTGCATCTTTTACATTTTTCCGAATATCCAGAATTTTTTGTTTCTTTTCTCTGTGTACAACAGCAAAAATCAATTGGTTACTCCAGCTATTTCTGAAATGTTCACCAAGTAATAATTTCCCATGCCAAAAACTATTTTCCCCAACCACTCATATCTTGATACACAATTTGACATACAAGTTAGTTAAAATAAACGATTAATGTCATATGATATATTACAAGTCAAATAATTAAATATGAAAGAATTTTTGTAGGACAGAAATACTTCCATCTTGTTCTATGACTTCAGTTCTAGAAGTTCAATCATATCTGAATTATTATTAAATTCTAAAAAAATTCTGAGATATTACTGACAATAAACCATGTTTATTTTAAGATGAAAATTATTATTTTTTTGTAGTAATTATTTCAAATGAATGGATGATATATCTTTAATCATGCATACAGTCATTATTTAGTATTTGTTGTAAGTAGTCGCCATGTTGCTACACAAGGGCCTATTAAGCACTGCAGTAACAACAGTGTAAAATATGGTAGAAAGACTAGATTTTATGTATGTGTGTCTGGGGGAGGGGAATACAAATTCATGATTCTTGGAATATATATGCGTCATTGTAAAGTCCATGCTTATCGTGTAATGGAACCACCGACAAAATGTGTACAAATACCAGTTCTCCTCTTTGGGCTAATGAGTTCCAAACGGCCTATTTGGACTCTTTTTAAATTTTCCTCCCCCCCATACATATTAATAATTCTTACTCTGAATTAAATCCATTTACATGCAAGATCCTCATCTGCTTGACAATAGTGCTTTTTCCTGATTCACCAGCCCCTGAAAAAGAAGAGAAAAATGCATGATGTAAATACATTCGGTAGAGGAGAAAATGGGAAAACACAGGTTGAAAGCATCTCTCTCCTCCCAAAATATTGTTACATATACTTTAGTCAATCTCTCCATTTTAAACCCACTCTGGTTAATAAAACAGGACTGCATTATTTCCATCTTATTTTCTCTTACACATAAACAGCAATTTTTCTATAATATCTGCCTCCCCGGAAAAACTAACTGCACTATTGCACCCTCTCTTCCCCCCACCCCCCACACCCTGCAGAAAGCATTCTTCTTACCCAGCAGAAGCAAACGGTGTGTGGCTTTATAAGCTAGTCGCTCTTTCTGCAACTGCTTCTCTATTTTTTTGTTGGCTTCTCGCTGTGCTTTCTCATCAATACGCTGATCTTCTGTTTTGCTGTTGCCCAAACACCCCATCGCTCTCCCTCACGGTGGAAGTCAGGCTGCACTACTGATATATAATTCTATTCAAACAAATATTTTTTATCAGAAGATATTTATATCCCTGTGATGGTATCTCTCTTTTTTCTTCCCACCAGTTGTTCAAATAAAATGGTTTCTGGCCGTTTTCTGATCACAGTTGGTTTCTTTTTCCTCCCCCAAAGAGATATAAAGAACTTCCGGAAGAGGTAAGTGTTTTTTAACAGAACGAAAATCTGTACAAAATGCCTAACACACAGTGAAAAGAGAGAAGGCTCCTCCTGGAAATCAGCCTAATGCTGTCTTCCTCTCACCAGCATGCGCGTGCACACACACACACACACACACGCACACATAAAGGCACGGACACGCGCATACACACACACACACACACACACACACACACACACACACACACACACACACTTACGATCCCTATATTTCTCTGTAAAGGTCTATTTCTGTCTTTCTAACTCAGCACTGCCTCTTTCTGTGAGACCAGGAAATAGTGGAAATACAATACTGCAAAATGAAGACAGAAAGGAAAGGAGGAGGGAAGAGAGCTGGGTTGCGTGATCTGTTCTAACTCCTGATGATTTTTGGTTGGGCTTCACAACAAATCCTTAAAAGGGATAGTGGGAATTAGAAAAACAACTGAGGGTAGCTGAATTACTGTTTTAAAAATCCATACTGAATCATGCATAGCGTGGTTATTTTTAAAATGTGCTTCTGCTGGCTTGTGGTTCTAGTTAAGATTCATCCTCTCCAAATATTAAAGTCCATCGTGTAAAAGGTGAACCTAACTATAACCACAGATTATAGATTTACAATCTTGAGATGTTGGCCTCTGTAGAAACACCGACACTTTTATAGTTGCTTCCTGTGTCTTCTCGTGTTTCAGGAGATGATATATGATGTTAAAAGCTAGTATGTGACTGCATGAGATTTCTAAACACCCAAATCAAACAGATTACTGATAAATGTTAATGTGCTGCAGTGGATGTAAATTCTCAGATAAAAAACGTAAAATAATTTCATTTTTAAGCTCATTGCTAGTAATGTCAGAATGAAAACCATAATTATATCATTTGGAGGGAGGGAGGGAGGGAATGAGAATACAGGTGTTGATTGTGATAATATCAAATAGTAAGATCTTCCAGAATATGAGAACAAATTCACATAAAGACAAAGATATACCGTATATCTTAACTGCTCTTTAGAACCTTACAAAAGTGACTTTATGGACTCCATAATAACCACTATTATTATAATCTGTATTAATAAATTATGAACTCTTCTCACTCATAAGGAATCTAAGACTGGCAACTTGCTGGATCAGGCTCCTCAGTCTCTGAATCTCAGAAGAGTTGTCACTCTTAGGAACTGGTTGTCAATGCACCAATGGAAGCTGACTTGGCGGATCAGGAGTAGCAGGAAGGGTCAAGTACAGTATGCATTGGCAACTTTGGAGAATCATACAAAGAAAACGATGTAAAACCCATAACTGAGTAATACTTGAATCTGGCCTATTCAAGAACATCTGCCAGTAATTGCCTCTCTACTGGAAATGAGGCAACCCCAAAGCTTTAACCAAAGACTATCTACGTCTTTAACCAAAGACGATGTAAAAAAGATGCTGAGACTCTAGAAAGAGTGCAGAGAAGAGCAGCAAAGATGATTAGGGGACTGGAGGCTAAAACATATGAAGAACGGTTGCAGGAACTGGGTATGTCTAGTTTAATAAAAAGAAGGACTAGGGGAGATATGATAGCAGTGTTCCAATATCTCAGGGGTTGCCACAAAGAAGAGGGAGTCGGGCTGTTCTCCAAAGCACCTGAGGGTAGAACAAGAAGCAATGGGTGGAAACTGATCAAGGAAAAAAGCAACTTAGAACTAAGGAGAAATTTCCTGACAGTTAGAACAATTAATAAGTGGAACAACTTGCCTGCAGAAGTTGTAAATGCCCCAACACTGGAAAATTTTAAGAAGATGTTGGATAACCATCTGTCTGAGATGGTGTAGGGTTTCCTGCCTGGGCAGGGGGTTGGATTAGAAGGCCTCCAAGGTCCCTTCCAACTCTGTTGTTATTATTATTACTGTTGACCTCACCCAATTCCTAAGTGGTCTGTAAGCGGCATGCATAAGAGCACCAGCGTGCCTACCGTTCCTGTCCTAATGTTCCCTTTGGTTGTATCCAATTCGTACGGTTATTTCATGCTTATACTTATATATATTGTTGTGTTTGACAAATAAATAAAATAAATAAATAAATAAAATAAATGTTCACAGAAATCATAGAATCATATGGCTGGAAGGGACCTTGGAGATCTTCTAGTCCAGTGGTAGTCAACCTGATCCCTACCACCCACTAATGGGCGTTCCAGCTTTCATGGTGGGCGGTAGGGGTTTTGTCCGATACTGATGCACTTTCCTTTTTTTTAATTTAACTGACTTTTTTAAAAAAAATCATAGCATTATTTAAAAACATTTTCATAAAAATGTTAGGTTTTCATAAAATTCCCCGTGACAATTTAAATTTCTGAAAATATACTATTTGTATCACCCACGCATAAGTTTAGTTCACGTTATGTAAGTGAAACTAAATGGCGCTACAGTGCACTGCACTAACCGGTGGGTGATTAGAAAATTTTACTACTAACAGAGATACAAAAGTGGGCGGTAGGTATAAAAAGGTTGACTACCCCGTTCTAGTCCAAGATGCTGCTCAAGGCAGGAGTCTTACACCAAATAGTTGTCCAGTCTATTTTTTGAAAACCTCCAGTGATGAAGCACCCACAGTCCCAGGAGGAAAGCTATTTCATTGATTAATTGCTCTCACTGTCAGAAAATTTCTCCTTACTTCTAGGTTGGATCTCTCTTTGACAAGCTTCCATTTGTTACTTTTTGTCCTGATGTCTAGATAAGTCAATCCTCTCTTCTTTGCAACAGCCCCTCAAAAACTGGAAGATATCGGGTCTTCCCTGATCCTTCATTCCGATAGGCTAGACAAGTGATGGCTAACGTTTTTGCTGTCGCGTGCCAAAAGTGGGGGGACAGTGTGGGAGTTGCGTGTGTACGTGGCCACACTCATAAATTAATGCCCCCCACATCCCCGTGCAATCCTCCTGCACTTCCCTCCGCTTTTGGTACGCGACAGCAAAAAGGTTACTGGTGCGCCTCGTAGGCCCATTTTTCGCCTTCCCCAGGCTCAAGAGGCTTTCTTGGAGCCTGGGTAGCCGAAAACGCCACTGTCCCCTCTGGAGGCCCTCCAGAGGCCAGAAACGGCCCATTTCTCAACTTCCAGTGGGCCCAGAAGGCCCAAAAATCAGCTGTCCGGTGTGCACATGTGCGCTGGAGCTGAGCTAGGGCAACACTCACGTGCCCACAGATATAGCTCTATGTGCCACCTGTGGCATTAGTGCCATAGGTTCGCCATCATGGGACTAGACATATTTAGGTTCCTCAACCATTTGTCATATGATTTAGCTTCCACACCCTTATCATTTTTTTTTCTTTTTTGCTTTTCTCCACACACTTTCTGTATCTCAATGTATTTTTTCTATCATGGTGACTAGAACTGGATGCCGTATTCCAAGTGTAGTCTCACCAGGGCAATGTAAAGTGGTGCTATTATTTCTAGTTGTCGATGCTATCCCTCTGTTGAAGGAGTTTAGGACTGCATTGGCTTTTTTGGCAGCTGCAGCACACTGCTGGCCCATACTTAAATGGTGGTCTGCTAGGATACCCTGTCACAGTTACTTCTGATGAGCCAGGTATCACTTATTTTATACCTATGTCAGGGTTCCTATGCATTTGGTTTTTCTTGCTTAAGTGAAGGACTATTTTTATTTTATTTTTTTCACTAAAGGATTTGCATCTTATTGGATAGAGCCCAATGCTTGTCTGTCAAGATCCTTCTAGATCTTGAGTTTAACTTCAAAAGTATTAGCTATTTCTCCCCAGCTTGGTGTTGACTGCAAATTTGATGAGTTCCCCTTCTATTCTTTTGTCTAGATCATTTATGAAGATGTTGAAGATTACTGGGACCAAGAGAGAACCTTGAAGAAGTTATAGGCCAATCAGCTTGATATCAATATCTGGGAAAATCATGGGAAAAATAAGCATTTGTGAGCACCTGGAAACAAACAAGGTAATTAATAGACCCCAGTATAGCTTTGTTATAAACAGGTCATGCCAGACAAACATTATTGCCTTTTTTGATAAAATAACTAAATTAGTGAACCAGCAAATTGCTGTGGACATAATACACTTAGACTTCAGCAAGACATTTGACAAAATTGACTGCAACCTCCTTCTTGATAAGACAGAACAATATGAGATAGTCAGTAGTACCACTTGATGGATTCTCAATTGGCTGACCAACCGCACTCAGTGGGTTGTCTTCAATGGAACTATGTCTACAGGGAGAGAAAGTATGCAATGTTCTGTTTCTTAATTCTCAACCTTTCAACTTCAACAGGCTGATTAAACTTCTCTGGTGTTTGATTACTTGATTTTTGTGGACTATGCCTCTCTTGCTGCAGTGCCCATTTCTCTGAACTTATACTCCATTTACCTCCTATAGCATGCTTCTGGACTGAACGTCTACATTACCTATGTTGTGCCCATTTATCAGACAAGACTTCACTTCTCTGCATTTTCTTTCTTTTTTTGGGGGGGGAAATTTTTTTTATTTTAAAACAAACCACATACAAAATATGTTTTTTGAGCAAAATATCAGCCAGGTATATAATCACACCGAATTCGGTTTTCCCCCACCCTCTTATATATTTTATCAATATATTTCCCTTCCCCCCTTTTTAATTTCCCTATTTGCATTGCTCTTAAAAAAAAAGAAAAAAAATTCTACTCCAACCCTCCGTCCCGAATTTAAATCTTTAATCAAATCTATCCCTTTTTTTTGAGGCGTGGCCAGCGTTGTGACAAGACGGTCACGAACCCCGGGAGCTCCAGGGGGAGCACTGATATCCCCACCATTATGGGGGTCCGTAAGCTGTCCTGCAGGGACAGCGAAGAAAGAAGGAACCGCCGGAGCGACCAGGGAAGTTGCAAATTCCCTGCAATGCTGGCCTTTTAGCCTTCGACCCAGCGATGAGGACATGCAGCTATTACAAGCTGCAAAAGTCAGGATGGCCACATAAGATTGTGCTGGAATGTTGAAGCAGTGAATTGGACAAAATACTGAAGCCGGGTGAGTGAACACCAACTCACGGAGAATTATTTTAAAATTGACATTTGCCAAGAATTTTTAAAACTTTGGAATAGTGGCTATATTGACAAGGGCTGTTAATACAATAGAACAAAAGAAACGGAAGCAGTACCCAAAGACTTGACAGAAAATTGACTTTTGAAATTGAAGTAGAGTTCCCTGAAGCAAAAAGAGGGGAAAAACACTTCCCTGTATTTTCTGAAGTACACATGTATGCATTTGCACAGCACGCTCTCTGCCTCCCTTTGTAATTTGACTGCAGTATTATTCAAGAGTAAACCACTTATAAATTTAAGCTGGTATGTTTGCTCAGCCTTAAATTGGACATTATCATTTTTCATGATAATGAAAAATAATTAAAACATTACAGCACAACCAAATAAATTAATATCTAATGAACAAATAAATAAATAAAATCTTGAGATAAAATAAAGGTGAAACCAAACCATTCAATCAAACCCTCTTCAGAAATGTTCCAATTTCAGTAAGACCCCGAACATTAGAAATGATAGAGGAAATCATAATTCTAAAAGGAAGATTTTCCACAGGACTGAAGCAGCAACTAAAATTATCACCTCCTGGCTTCCAATTTATTACTTCACAAGTGTAGGTTTAGATCAAAAGCTTCCACCAGCTTACTGAATGGGCTGATTCAAGTAGAAGGCAATCCTGAAGGTTCTTAAACACCAAGTTATATTGGACTTTATATGTCAAAACCAGGACTCTAAATTATGCTTATTAATCTATTAATGCAAGGTCTCAGGCACAAATAGGTGCTCTTTTCTCATAATGCCCATCAGTAACAAGGCTGCTGTATTTGCAGGTTCAAAATTTCCAGATGTTCAAAAATCAACCCAATGTAGAGCACACTCTAGGAGTCTAATCAAGAAATGATGAGGACATATAATTAATTTTAAATTTATTAAATTAGATAATGAATACACATAATACAAAATGCATATTAGTTACCTGCATAATATGAATGCGTAACTATTCTTTTTTTTCCCCACTTATGATTTTGAAGAATCATTTTATGGACACAGAAGACCTAAACAACTATCAGATTGTTAATATTCCCTTTGTGGGCAAGAGACTTGAACAGGTGGTTGCCAGACAACTCCAAGTCTTTCTCACTGAACCTGATTATCCTGGATATAACTGGATTCAATTCATTTATACATTTGGCATGGAATTTGCTTGATACACTCTCTGAGAGGATCTCTGTTAAGACAGAACCAGGAAGATACAATGAAAATTATACTATTGATTATTCTGGACTTGTTTCCTTTCAATCAGTCATCACAATGAAAGTTTATTCAATCTGAAAAGGAAATTAAAATAAGTGAACAAACTCCATCTAAGATAAGCAAATTAACAACCAATTGTTTCCTGACCCAGGATAGCTAGGAGAAGTAGTCGTTCCCCTTGCCACTGATAAATTTTTTTCAAATGTTTTTTCAAAACATTTCTCTTATAGATTTGGCATTCAGAGTAGCAAATATGACATAAGATGGTGTCAAAACTAGATGCGGGAATTAACCCTGATAGGGACTGGGTGAAAGTTAGGTTCAGAAGACAAATTGGAAGATAGGTGGACCAGAGATCGAAACAAAAGAGGAACTGATGTCAAAGGATAAATAAAGAGGCAAAGCAAAAGCAAGACCAAACAAGCCAGCATTCAGGTTGACCTACTGAGTAAGCAAAGCACTAGATTTACACTCATTACTGTCTAGAACAAAACCAATGGTTAACCTTGGTAAGTGGAGTGTGTCAGAGCTAAAGGTTCCCCACCCACAGGCAGCTATTATTATGAAGTCCAGTGATTTATGTTTACATCATAAGGCAGATCTATGTTGTCCTGTTAATGAGCGGAAAATTTTATTTACTGTCCTCAAGGATCATTTCGGAACATCTAAGAAATTACAGGGTGCTAGAATCCACCTGCCTTGTAAAGGATAACATTTCCCTTCCTACTAGCTATTAGACATTCATGGTACATAATAACATGTCCATATCGCTTCAATCCTTCAAAAACATAAAGGCGGGGCGTGTGTATGTGTTTGGGAGAGGAGAATTCTGAAGAGTAGGTTTCTCCATTCAAGTCCAGTGTTACCCAAATACATGCATCATATATATTTTAAAAAGTATTGGACCTTTGATCACACAGACACAGCATCTTAACTTTTTTGGCCTCTACCTGCCAATGTTTTTATATGACGACTCTAAATGTGAAAATTACAAGGAAATACTTTCGTGAATGGTAACAGGAATATTCAATTTTCTTATTTGAGTAACTGCTACTGTATGTAAATATGATTTTCCTCAAAGTGCAGAACATAGTATCTTGTTAAAACATATTTCTGACATGTAGATATGGGTCAGCAGCTTCAGAATGCCTTCCAGCAGACATTTTATATATATACACACACAACTATCACTCAATGCCTTTTGGATAGGCAACATTATGCAGCACACAAAAGGGTATAGAAACTGTCACCCAAGAAAATAAAAGGCAGAAAACAACTGGACTTGGATCTTGAATTTCAACATGCTTTGGATGAGGTTGCAGTCTCTGGATCTTGAGCCTACTTTCTAAAGTGTTGGCTATTCCCCTAGCTTGGTGTCATCTGCAAGGCTGGATGAAGGAAAAATGTATTTGAGTTGGGGTAAAGAATATAGTAGAAAACCATCTGGATTGTAAGAAGAAGAAAAAATTCAATACTACTTGAAAACACTAATAATTAAACTAAAGCTTAAATATTCAGGACATATAAAACAAACAAAAAGGTCATAGAAAAAGCCCTCACCACTCAGAAAAGTGAAAAAGAATCTTATAAAATATAAGGTAGCTAGATAGTATCACCAATAACATAAGCACAAATTTACAAAACACAAAGGTAGTCCTCCACTTATAACAGTTCATTTAGTGATCATGCAAAGTCCCTGAAAAATGTGACTTATGACCGCTTTTCAGAGTTATGACCTTTGCAGCATCCCCATGATCATATGATCAAAATTCAGATGCTTGGCAGTTGGTTCATATTTATGACCATTGCTGTGTCCCAAGAACATGTGATCACCTTTTGCAACCTACTGACAATGGAGAAGCCAGATTCACTTAACTGGTTTATTATCTTATCAATTGCAGTGATTCACTTAACAACTGTGCCAAGAAATGTCATAAAATGGGACAAAACTCACTTAACAAATGTTTCACTTAACAACAAAAATGTTGGGCTCAATTGTGGTCGTAAGTCGAGTACTACCTGTAGTGAAATATAATCCCAGAAAAATTATTTCTATTAGATCACAAAATGTGAGAATCAACTGAAAAACAAAACATATATTCCAAAAGAATCATCTATACCAGGGGTTTCCAACCTTGGCAACTTGAAGACTTATGAACTTCAAGCTGAAGAACTCTGGGAGTTGAAGTCCACAAGTCTTCAAGTTGCCAAGGTTGGAAACCCCTGATCTATACTTTTCAAAATAGATTCCCTATTGGAATGCATCAAAGACATAAGGATAAACAAAACATTCCACCCAGAGTAACTTATTTTCTATAGCTTTTTATAGTTAAAAATGTAAAACCAGATAGCTTGAGAAAGCTACTAAGCCAATGGTCAATATTTCTTTTGACTATGAATTTTCTCAAGTTCATGTATTATGTGAAGAAGTTTTTTTTCCAATGTTTCATTTTTTTATTTCAACAACCAAAAAATCAGTACACTGTATTAATAAAACAAGTATCTATACTGTATTAATAAGAAAAGACACAAATAGTTACATGGAATGGATCTGAAAAAGAAAAGCAAATGAGAGGGTTTAACTCAGTGATGAAATCTGAACCAGTTTACTACCGGTTCAAGTACGCACCAAATGCAAGGTGTGCATGCACAGTGCACGCCAAAAGGAGGCATGGGGTAAGTAGAACAGCGCATGGGGGGGGTGATCAGCTGTGGCGTGCAATCTTATTTTTTACTTTTAAAAGCATTTTTTAAATAACCTATTCCGCTGAGAAGGTTGTAAAAATGCTTTTAAAACAAAAAAAAGACTCTGACAATCGCACAGCTCAGCTGGGCATGGGCGGGGCCCCCCAGAGATTTTTGCTACCTGTTCTCCGAACCACCCACTGACATCGCTACAGGATCGACCAATCTAGTCTGAACAGGGAACATTTCACCCCTGGTTTAACTGTACTATTAAAAAGTTTAGAGAATTTATTTATCTAAAAATATAGAATGGGAAAAAATAATGGCAGATATTTCAAAAGGGTAATAACTAAAATTATCCATAAAACAGTAGCAGTATAAATGACTATTTTTACCAATATTAACTTCTTCTTTCAAAGATTCAAGTAAGAATAGAAAACAAAGTATTAACTGAGCAGCAGAGACAAATATCTAACTTTATATTATCAAATAAAAAGCAGAGGATTAAGTTTAAGATTTCACAAGACCTGCAAGAACAAAGTAAACTGGCAATACTAAATTTCAAAGTGTATTATCAAGCCAGATATCTAATTTGAATTATTGACTAGATTATACTAAGGAGGAGGAAGACTTGCAGATGGTTTGCATAAATAACTTTGGTTTTTTAAAAAAACCACCACTATATGCACAATCTATAACAGATGAGTTTTATAACTTTTAATCATCTTATGCTGTTGGATGATAGCTTATCCATACCTCCATTTCCTCTGCCATTTCAATTTTGTTTTAGAATTAAAGTCCACTGATTCAACATGCCATACCTGATTCATGCACAGGCAACATACCTAACTCATGTTATATACAAATACTGGACATTAAAAAAATAAGATAATTATGCTAAATTGGTCATTTATAATAACCAATCTGAACATACAGTAACGTAAAGGGGAGAAAAATGTATGTATCCTTGTGATAATCCTATTACTACATAGATTTAGCTCACCAAATACTAGGGAAGCACAAACTAAGGTCCCAAGATAGAAAGAAACCATCCAAAGTTTCAGGTTAACCACTAGGCCACCTCAAAAATGTATTCTCAAATGTCAACATTTTATGTGGCCAAGAAGACAACTATTTAATTTGTAAAAAATAAAAGTTAATCAGAATAACTGTATATACTGTACATATATATGTACAAGTGTAATATATTTAATATACATAAATATAACTTTATCCTAGGTTACTTCTTAAGAATCCTTCCAATCTTTTTTTGGAATATGGAAATCAAATCTACAATAAATTCCTTTAAGCTAAGTTAATGATCCATTTATCATTATTATTGTTTTCTAGGTCCCAAACCTCCTCGTCTGATATTTCCCATTCTTTTTATAATGTTTTGTTTCAAATGCCAAAAGCAATATATCATTGTTCTCATTATAAGAAAACTATGATAATATAAATGCTTTAAAACTTTTCCAATGCATATTCTTCTTTCTGAAATACACTGCTAAGCTTATGCATAAAATGTTCATCTTTAAAAGCAATGCAACTATTTTATATTCTAATCTCTAGCATTCAAAACAAAAAAGGATATCATCCTTCTACAGAGTAGCTAATTTTGAAGCATTATTTTGTTTTTAAACTAGTGCCGACAATTTTTTTACATTTTTAATTTTTTAAAGACACGTTTGATAATAGTGTTCAAGTGATTCATTATCTATATGCATTTTCATTATGCTCCAATGATTCTCTACCACTGCTTTAGGTGTATTTCTATATCCTAGGCCCTAGGAATTATATTTATTTTTTATTTTTATTTATTTATTTAATTTTGTCATAACAATATACATAAGCATCACACAAAAAGATTATATAGTATATAAACATATATATGAGGAAATATAGGGAAGTATAAGCATATATATATAAGAAAAAAGAAACAATAGGACAGGAACGGTAGGCACGTTTGTGCTCTTATGCACGCCCCTTATATGCGATGAAAAAACACATTAGAAATAGCTTAAATACAATATGCTTATTTCCCTATTTGAATACCAAACAATACAGCTATATAAAGGAATATATTACACTGTATCACAGCTGGTTGTGAATTGTGTAAATATGCAAACATTCTATACTTGCATACAGCATTGTGTATATATAATGACAAATTACAGCATTTTAACTTTTGTAACTATTTTTTTTAATCCAGCAGAATTTTAAAAACATATTTAGCTAGCTTTATTCTTTAATTCACACTACTTGAGATAGAGGTCCCTGTTTACAGGCTTTTGTTTAAAAAGCAAGGAAGTAGGAACAATTATTAACTTTGCTCCCAATTCATTTCCATTCTCCATGTTCTCACGGAAGAATGATTAGTCACCACTTCCTCATTTTGCACAAGTTTTAGCCAGAGGCATATCTGCTATTTATTATGTTTAATTCAGGAATTGTTAGATAAACTCTCCTATCATATGTGCAATTGATCAGATGAGATCAGCATTATCCATATGGCACACCAGTAATGTAAGAAAACAGGGCATCAATATCCTCCATCTGTCTTCCACCATAGAAAAGAATAATTTTGTGTGGGATCCCTCCTGAGTAGATGATTGTTATGGTACAGGTAGTCCTCGACTTATGACTAATTTCCACTGCTAAGCAAGACAGTTATTAAGTGAGTTGTGCCCAAATTTATGACTTTTTTTGCCACAGTTGTTAAGCAAATCACTGCGGTTGTTAAGTGAATCTGGCTTTGCCTCATGGATTTTTCTTGCTGGAAGCCAACTGAGAAGATTACAAATAGTGATCACATGACTCCAGAACACTGCAACTGTCATAAATATAGTTGAGTTGCTAAGCACCCAAATTCTGATTATGAACCATGGGGATACTGCAATGGTCATAAGGGTGAAAACCCATTGCAACTTTGAATAGTCACTAAAATAATGTTTGTTAAGTCGAGGCTAACTGTGAGCCTGCACACAGCGCTTTCTGCCTAAGAGTCTCTCAAATGAAAGCAATGAGCAAATCTAACTGACATAATTTTGGGGGGAGAATTTTGGCAGGTCAATTACCCACAGAGATGTTGAGCACACAAGCATCTGTTGGGAATATTATAATTTGGACTCCAGAGCACGTAGTTGGCCACACAAACTTTTTAACTGTATAGGGAATAAGGGAAGGGAAAGAAAGAAAGAGAACAAACTGCAATTCATAAAATAAATCCTATCCTAGGTAATTGAATTATTTGATTTCCAGATTGTACTACATGATTATGTTTCTGGTACATTTGCAAATGTTAAATTAAAAATCATTTCCCATCATGTCACAATGGAACGAAATGAAATTTATACATAAATAATATTCCTGATATATTTTACCCATTAAAATCAAAACATCTTTTGGGATTAAATAAAATTTGAATTAAAAAAAATAACCACTAACAACAGTAATTTTTCAGAATAATTTTTCAGTCTTTGCAAAACATTAGCCCTCTATTTTATCAGTAGTCAAAATGGAAAAATTGATCATTTAGGGATTTGTTTCTTCTTGTTAGGACTATTAAACCTGTTCTACACACACACACAAACAAACACACATACACACACAGAGACCATTTTGCCTCCGTTAGAGAATAATAATAATAATAATAACATTTTAATTTATAGACCGCCCTTCTCCTGAAGGACTCAGGGCGGTGAACAGCCAGTTAAAATACAGGAAAACAGACAATATTAAAAACAACCCTTAAAAAACTCATTCAATTGGCCAAAACTAAAACACAGTTACACCCTATAAATTACTAAAAATTTAAAACCCCAATTAATCAAATTAAAATTTTAAAAAATCAAGCCAGTCCAGCGAGACGGAACAAATAGGTTTTAAGTTCGCGGCGAAAGGTCCTAAGGTCAGACAATTGTTGAAGTCCAGGGGGAAGCTCGTTCCACAGGGTAGGAGCCCCCACAGAGAAGGCCCTCCCTCTGGGGGCTGCCAGTCGACATTATTTGGCTGACGGCATCCTAAGGAGTCCCTCTCTGTGAGAACGCACCGGTCGCTGGGAGATTGAAGCCGGCAGAAGACAGCCCCGTAAATATCCCGGTCCTAAGCCATGGAGTGCTTGAGAAGTCTTCAACAAAGGATAAATGCAAGCTAGATAATATGAATACAAGGAAAAAATACTGCCTTAATTTGTTTTTAAAAACCTCCTAACATAACAGAATTTCCTGATTCTGTAGCTGTAGTAAATGGAAAGGAATTGATTTGCAAGATTTTAACAACTACCTCCAATTCTGAAGAAACTATTTAAACTTCCAGTATAGCAGGGGTCACCAACCTTGGTCCCTTTAAGACTTGTGGACTTCAACTCCCAGAGTCCCTCAGCCAGCAAAGCAAAGTTGAAGTCCACAAGTCTTAAAGGGACCAAGGTTGGAGACCCCTGCTGTATAGGATCTAAAAAAACATGATATTTCATTTAATATGAAAGTATGCTTTACTCCTGACTTGCAAACGATCTGATTCCAGAATCAAACCCTGGAAGTATATAGGTCTAAGGTTAACAGATATAACCTGTTATATCTGATCCATTCCAAAATAGAATCTAGAAGACATTTCTGTTACAGGAAAAGAGCGGGGTTTGGCACTAGCATGAACAATTACTGGAAAGATGCCAGCATAACAAAGTAGGGTTTTTTTTTTCAATTAAAATGATCTAATAGACCCGTGATGATGGAAGCACAACAAACAAATTGTCTGAGGACTTTCTCTCTGAGTCAACATGCTCAGCAAACTGTAAGTAGTGAAAGCATGGGTGGGTTGTTGTTTTTTTGGCTTTTAGTACCAGCTCATTCTTCTTACAATGCAGGCTCAGCCTTGCACATACAGCTCTTCGTCCCTCCCAGATGTTATGATTTTATTAAAATGTGCTGCTTTTCTTTCTCTAATTGAAAGATTTCTGAGTCAGATTAAGAAATGGATGCACAATCATCTCTTTATGAAATGTTTAGCAACTTTCCCACTAATTGATACTGCAAAGTTTGGTGGCAAGAAAAACAACTACTAATCCAGTGATTAGTAAACTTGCACCATATAAATGGTCCTTTTATACCACTGCTGTTAACAGTAATGCAATAAATAAAATTTTTAAAAACTATATAATTATTTGTTCATCTTGTGATTCCAGCATGAGGTACAAATATAAAAGAATGTAATAACAACAACTTTAAATAATTAAGAGCTATATGGTGCTGCAGGTGCAAAAACAGTTCCCCCTTGCTTCTGAGAAGCACCCTGCTAATCTCTGTGGGTTTTATTTTTAAAAAAGTATTTTAAAATAAGCTTTTCAAAGTAAAGTCCATGTCTCAAATATCCTTTCTATTCTTGGATTATCTTGGGTCCCCAGATGGATCAACAGACATTAAGATAATGCAAAATAATTGCTGACAATATTTTTCCTTTGAACTGTTTCCAGTTGCTTGACAAAGAGGATGTATCAATCAACAGTAACAACAAATGGATACCTGGAGTTGATTATTGCTGCTAATTTTGAGGGTTTGGACAGACTTGAAGAAATGGGAACAGGAAGTAGAGACACCAAGACTATAATAAGGAAAGCAATATGGCATGGACAAAGTTAAAGACAAAAGAAAAAGAGAAATGACAGAGAAAATGAGACAACCATTGGGAAAAAATTAACCTAGAAAAGATGAAGAAATAAGAGAGGAAGTGGACATTGTGTAGTGGAAATATTGTTTGTTACAGCATGTTTGGGAGGGTATTGGGATAAATAGAGCGAATTTAGATTCCAATGGTGCTTTATGTTGAAGTAATTAGATAAGCTGCTTGACACTTAGCCTCATTAGATCTGCTTTTCTGAGAAATGAAAGTCTTGTGACTGACTATATCCATCGTAGCTGTCTCAAAATTCCAAATGTGCCCACCTGATTGAAAAATAAGAAGCCCTGTCAGAGCTTTTATAAGCTAGAAAAACAAATATTTAGGTTTAAACACAGAGAAGATGTAACATCTGTTCACATGGAACACATAATAGTCTATCTTTACATTACTAGGTTTGATTTTCATTGTTTTTCTATTCAATCAAGTATTCAAAATAGCTAACAATAATTAAAATATGCACTGCAAAATGAAAATTAGAAAACTATTTTAAAGAAATTAAAAATCTAATGCCTAGCATCTTGTCTGTCAGATCTAAAGACAGAATGCAGACCAAACGGAACTCCCAAGGAAATGTACTTCACATCCTGTGATCTGCTCTTCTAGCTCAGAGGTCCCCAACCCCTGGGCTGCAGCCCACAACCACGCTGTGGCCTATTCATAACAGACTTGTGCAAGTGGCAGGCCTGTGAGCATGTGCACGCATGCAGGTCAATTTGCGCCCAATGCTCGCACAAGTTGAGCTGCATGTGCGTTTGGGTGCTGGCCTGATTTCTCTCTCCCTTCTGCCTGGCTGCCAGGCTGCAAAGATTGGGAGGTGCTATTTTAGCTGGAGGCTAGAAGCAATTCAAGAAATTAAATAATAAAACCATCAGGCAAAATCAAAGGCTTGATAGGGTGTTAGCCCTTTGAGGTAGTCCAGTCAAAAAGCACAACTATCCTTATTGCAAGGCTACATTAACAGAATCTTCATGTGTGAGAAGTATTTTCCCTCTCCTCTCCTTTTACTGGAGGAGGAGGGAAAATACGAAGAGTCCCTTTTGAAATGCTTTCCACATGCTCCTTTCATTGTGTGGACTACGATAATTGTCCAGTTTGTGACTCCTCCTCCACTTTATGTGTTTTGTGAAACTTTAATAAATTTTTTATTTTAAAAAACGAATAACAATATAAGTAATACTGGTCTCCAAAGATGGGACATCTTCATTATATCTTTTCCTCCAGCCTAGATAGGTTCTTTATAGAATAGGAGTGCTCAGAGAATTAAGCTTTGAGACTAATTTTGATCTTAATAATGTTACCTAAATCTGTTCTCCAATTTTTGAAAGATTCTTTCTTTTTCGGTTATACATCTCTAAAGGCTTCCCTGATTACTTTTGCTCTTTATATGGAGCAGTTCTGTGGGAAGACTTCCCTCACAAAATCTTTCTTTGGGATTTAATTAGTGCATGGGAAATCAGAGGCCGCAGATGAGCAGTGTCATATATGATGAAAGACAGATACAGACACTTTTCTGCCTCCTCATGGACTGCACAAATCTCCTTAAAATGTTATTTTTCCTTGGGAACAAGCAAACCCTGAAAGCAAGAGCTTTTCCTCAAATGAAGAAGGAAAAAAAACCCAGAAAAATATTTAGCTAAGCATTTGTTATCTATATACTATTGCACTAAAACATTTGTGTCTGTTTGATACTTTGTAACCGTTCATAGGGTAAAATTTATTTAATTTAATTTATTTATTTCATCAAGCATGTATTTTATGACAGATACAAGTGTAAACATAATTATAAATGCATGCAAAGGATATGAATAAAAGAAAACATTAGGACAGGGATGGTAGGCATGCTGGTGCGCTTAAAAAATGATCAAAAATGATTTAATAAATGATTAAAAATGATTATTATAAAATGATTATCCTACAGCAACAATTTTTGAATCAACCTGTCCTCAAATAGGCTAACTTACTGAATGAATCCCAAATGCAAGACTCATAATTTCTGTGGAATTGAAATTTGGCAAAGTTGTGGCCGATTCAGCACCACGCCTTTTGGGGTAGGCTTTCCAGAAATCTATAGATTGTGTGGTGCAAGGAAAGAGGGGAGATATTCCCATCCTCTTTCTTGCCTCCTTCTGGCCCCTCTGCCCAATTGGCTGGCAGCAAAGCCTGATGGGTGAACAGCCATTGGAAGCTTTGGAACAGAGGCCAAAATCTGAAATCTTTTAATGGTGGTGGCCGGCGTGGGAAGAACAAGGGAGTGACTCAGATGCCTGCTGGCAAGGTAGGGCTAGGCTGGGGCCACTAGCAGTCAACAGATGTTTTTCTTCTATGCCCTTTTTCTTCTATGGAGGGAGGGGGACCTTAATACAATGAGGAAAGAATCAAAAGGAGTGGTTAAGAATGCAAAAATATGTGCTTATGTATGCTGACCAAACTGTAACCATCCATTAACTGAAGAGTACCAATTGGTGAAGTACTGCAGGAGAAAATGGGGGAGGCGAGGACTGATAGGAAAATATCACTGCACAAGCATAAAACTGCACAGACACTAGATGTAGTTATAAGTCATTAAAAGTAGTCAAGCTAATCATCAAAATTATAAACAAATATATGTTCATTCTGATTTCATATCACAAAAAATGAACACCCAAGCAAAGGACTGTGCCACATTCTGGGCCAGCTGATCAAGCAGTGAAATGTGGAAGTATTGTTGTAACAGTAAATATTTAATATATCAATATTTAGAGTATGTACTATTGTAACTGAAGTAAATGAAAACAATCACACTTGTTCTATTTTGGGAACTCTACTTGGCATGTGCTTCTTAACTATCAAACATACGATCATCTTTAATTCTGAATACATCTTAAGCTATACTCTGAAAAGTCTTAAAATACAATTGAGTGATAGTAAAAGTTAAATTAATGAATCATGCATATTTTTTTACTTGAACAATTGTCTATATTCTATAATAAAAACGAATGAATTTTTATTTGAATTATATTTTTCTCGTCACTGTAATTTGAAACATAGGAGATAGGAGAAAAAAGGATTGTCTCTTTCTTGCTTTTACTTGCTTTAAATTAATACCAACATAGTTTCAACAGTGCAACAGCTCCCAGACCATTATCAGTTATAGCTACATTTAACCTGAGTAAAGTCTGAGTTTTAAAATGATTACAGGCCTGCAAATTGCCACTGAGATCATGTCAATTATATTCATAAATCTGAGAGAGAGAGAGAGAGAGAGAAAGAGAGAGAGAGAGGGAGAATGTATGACAATCATCAACTATGTAACCAAGCACCTGTTACCCAGCAACGGAATAGTAGCAGCATCTGTCTTGCACAACAATGCACTTCCATTACTTTGAGGTCTTTGCTTTACAATGGAGTACACCGTTTAATCTGAAATCAAAAAGTTCTCTAAAGAAAAGATGGTATTATACTGCACTGACTACAAAATACCTGATTTCAGTATTGGAAAAATAACTCTGGGAACAAATACACACAAGAGAAAATGAAACTAAAAATACTATAATTGATAAGAATATCAACAGAGAGCTGGAAATTAACATGACACAGATCACGAAAAGTCAATACACTGCACAATACATATCTTTCTTTTTAAATAAAATATTGTGTCAAATAGTGTTATCATTTAGCATGCCTTTAGTCTAGGGTTAAGGAGAGAACCAGGACATATACAATAGCTTTGGAATTTCCAAAACTAAGGAAGACTTTTAAAAAAAGTTGAGATGCCTTCCAATAAATGAGATTCATAGGTATCTGGGCATTCTCTCATAGGCTTTCATGAGAATAATATACAGCAATCTTAAAAGATTTCAGCGTGTGCTGATGATCTTACCTTTTGGATGAATTATTTATAGGAAGGTGTGCTGCGCTTAATTTTTTCCCCCAAACTTTGGACAAGGTGCTAGAAGGAAGTGGCAAGCATATAGCTACCATCCTGATTAGAATAATAAGTGGAATATTTTAACAATGAATCCTTAAAGTATTGTACTGACTGTTTACAACAGTGGTCACCAACCAATCCATGAGAAAATTAGGGTGGTCAGCAGAAAAATTATTTGCATTTTTTATATTGCACTAAATACTATTTATCTTTTTAAAAAATTCATATTAGTGGTCGGCGGGATTTAAAATTATGAATTTAGTAGTCCCTGAGGTCCGAAAGGTTGGTGACCCCTGGTTTATAAGATACTAAACCTAATTTAAGATTCACATCTATCCGCTTATTATTATATAATATAAGCTCAATTACTATATTTAAAAATTGCTTTTGCCCAACATCATCCAACTCATGCACTCAGATCACCTAGGGAAGCCCAGCCTATGTTTCCATTGTTGGATTTAGATCACAGTGCAGTGGTAAGTAGACTTTTTTTTTTGGCAGCACATCAAACATGAGTCTTTCTCTTTCTAGGGAAACTTGGCTCAATACTGTTTTCCTTCAGAAAACAATGGAATACCTGCTTGTCCACATAATCATTTGTAGCTAACAAGTATACCATATTCTAGCTATGTTTTAGATTGGTTTTATTTTGCATTTCTGATTTGTTAAAATGAATTGTCTTTTAATTTTGATATTTATTTTTAATGTTTTTTTTAATTTTTATTCAGAATTGTTTTCATTATCCCATTTTAAATGGTTTTCAGCTCCTCTAGCAAAATTTCAAACAAATAAATTGTGATGTGAATCACAACTGTACCTTCTGAAAGAATTGATAGTTTTCCTAAAATAACTCTCATAATACATCATTAGTGTTTGTATAATTTTGGTCTTATGACAATATTGTGATGCTATGAAGAGATGTTTATCCACAGCTGAGTAGATTCCAAATGTAGATCTTGGACTGGATTCTGAAATTTTACATGTGGATAGACAAACTTTGATGAGAGAAAATGGTGTTGATAAGGGAAGTCAGTTCAAAAAGCCGTATTAAACTATTGATCTTTTTTAGAAATCAACTGCCAGAAATTTGTTTATAAGGACTTAACATATACTGAAAAACTCTAGGTGTTCTTTTTATCCAGCCCAATTCTTGCCACTTTTTATTAACAACATCTATCTATATGAAACCTTGCTAGTAAACATAATCTATTTATATTGAAGACTGTACAAGATCACATCAGTACAAATATTATTTTAATAAAATACATGCAACTATTTATCATGGAACATCTCAGTTTAAATAGTGGTTGCAATCTCGAAAAACCAAATGACTATGTATTGTAATAGACCGTTAAGCACTGCTCTGGTGTTTGCACAGGACTGTTGAAAAAAGAATTTTAATAATGTATCCAAAGGGAAATTATTAAAACAAAGGTAGTTAACCTTATTTATAGGTTATGAAAAAGAGATGAGACTCCAAATTATCTCCAAATCAATCATCTCTAGCACCAGATGAGATGACTTGACCCTGAGACTACAACCACTGGCGCAACTGGTAAAATAATATCGGAATTATCTGGACTTTTACAGCAATATTACATGATATAATAAGGGGAAAAGTGCTCTGCTACATGTAGCTTCAGGGAAACAGGACTACATTATGGGGCAAAATAAAAATAATATTAAAATATAAGACATCAAATTAAAGAACTGAACAAGGATAAAACTATAAGAGCCGTGGTGGCATAGTGGTTAGATTGTAATACTGCAGGCTGACTCTGCCCACTGCCAGGAATTTGATCTTGACAGGCTCAGGGTTGACTCAGCCTTCCATCCTTCCAAGGTCGGTAAAAGGAGGACCCAGATTGTTGGGGGCAAGATGCTTTCAATATTTGGTGTTTTCCCCTTGGACAGCAATAACTGCAAGTAAATATTTCAATAACTGCTGATTAGTCTGGCACATCGACCATGGTATCCTGCTGCGCCGGTTGGAGGGGTTGGGAGTGGGAGGCACCGTTTATCGGTGGTTCTCCTCCTACCTCTCTGACCGGACGCAGACGGTGTTGACAGGGGGGCAGAGATTGACTCCAAGGTGCCTCATGTGTGGGGTGCCGCAGGGATCGATTCTCTCGCCCCTGCTGTTCAACATCTATATGAAGCCGTTGGGTGAGATCATCAGTGGTTTCGGGGTGAGATACCAGCAGTACGCTGATGACACCCAGCTGTACTTTTCCACCCCGGGCCACCCCAATGAAGTTGTTGAAGTGCTGTCCCGGTGTTTGGAAGCCGTACGGGTCTGGATGGGGAGAAACAGGCTCAAGCTTAATCCCTCCAAGACGGAGTGGCTGTGGATGCCGGCATCCCGATTCAGTCAGCTGCAGCCGCAGCTGGCTGTCGGAGGCGAGTTATTGGCCCCAAAGGATAGGGTGCGCAACTTAGGTGTCCTCCTGGATGATCGGCTGTCGTTTGAAGATCATTTGACGGCCGTCTCCAGGAGGGCCTTCCACCAGGTTCGCCTGGTTCGGCAGTTGCGCCCCTTCCTTGATCGGGATGCCTTATGCACAGTCACTCATGCGCTCGTTACCTCTCGCTTGGATTACTGTAATGCTCTCTACATGGGGCTCCCCTTGAAGTGCGCTCGGAGACTTCAGCTAGTTCAGAATGCGGCTGCGCGGGTATTGAGGGAGCGGTTCGGAGCTCCCACATAACACCTATCCTGCGCAGACTGCACTGGCTACCTGTTGTTTTCCGGGTGCGCTTCAAGGTATTGGTTACCACCTTTAAAGCGCTCCATGGCTTAGGACCGGGCTATCTACGGGACGTCTACTGCCGGCCTCTATCTCCCATCGTCCGGTACGTTCCCACAGAGAGGGACTCCTCAGGGTGCTGTCAGCCAAACAGTGTCGACTGGCGGCCCCCAGGGGGAGGGCCTTCTCTGTGGGGGCTCCGACCCTGTGGAACGAACTTCCCCTCGGACTTCGACAATTACCTGACCTTAGGACCTTTTGCCGTGAACTTAAAACTTATTTATTTCGTATGGCTGGACTAGCCTGATTTTTATCTCTAAATTTTAATTGAATTTATGGGTTTTTAAAGTTTTATAATTTTATGCGGGAGTATGTTATTTTAACATTTGGGCAAATTTAAATTAGTTTTTTAAGGGATGTTTTTAACTATTGTGTGTATCTGTATTTTATCTGCCTGTTCACCGCCCTGAGTCCTTCGGGAGAAGGGCGGTATACAAATTATAATATTCATTCATTCATTCATCCCCTTTCCTCAAGCTTATGTATATGAGCTTGTATAATGTAATACATATACATATGTATATGTACTGTATACCGTATATGAAATAGACACATCATTGGTTTCTAATATGTTCCTTAGTTTTAAGATTGATTTATCTTTCATAATAAATATTCTTTGTCAAAAGGCTATGGTTACTTAGAAAAACTTTGATGACAAAATACAGAAATGCTGTTTGCCTCATATTATGCTAATATAATGTGTTAATTAGTTATAACATGTATTTTATTGAAATTTTAATGTGATTATAATATAATAATAATTAGAAATAAGAGTAGCAAAAAGTACTTAAGAGATAGATTTGAGCAACTCTACAAGTTCTCAGTATCTCTCCAAGGACGAACCTCAGTGAAGACCTGGATTCTGGGAATAACATGCCAGCTTCAAGGGTCTATCCACTAGTATCCTTGCAGATTTGTGGCAGGCAGACTGGGTGTAAGATGATCTTTGCTGTGCCTATTATTTTCACTTTTAATCTATTTCATTTAATAAAATCCCTCGACCTTTCCCCCACTGGTTTGCATATTGTTTTGAATACAAACCAAATTTAAAGTAGGATAGATAGCACAGAGTTCTATTTTGCAGTAATCCGAATCTATTGATGAACACACAGCAAAGCAACCTTTGATAGTTCTATCTTGCCACCCAAGATTGATCAAAATTTACAGAAAAATAAACGTCAGTCAGAACCCAAGAATAGGATCCCATTAATATGATACCAAATTCTACTGCTCTGTATCATTCATTTCTTAGGAAGCAATCAGCACCTATGAAATTTACCTAGGTTTGATTCTGCTTGGATGACAGAGAACAGCCTGAAATCAATCCAAATAAGACGGAAATGCTTTTCAACAGGAAGAAATTAGACTTGGGAACTGAGATTCTGCTCTGGAATGGTTGCACTCCCATAAAAGAGCAAGGAAATAGTTTGGGAGTGCTCTTTGTTTATTCTTTATTTGATTTACAGGTGGTGGCTGTGGCAAAGAGTGTTTTTTCACAAATGCAATTAATGTGTAGGTAGTGGCTGTTCCTCAGCTGAATGGATTTGGCAATAATTACCTGTGGTGTTTTGGTCACACCTTGTCTTCACTGCTGTGACATGTTTTATGTGGGGGTTCCCTTTGAAAAGTTTCCAGAAAGTGTAGTTAATACAAAATTGCAGATAAGCGATTAAGTAGTACAAAACCCAAGGATGACATTTGATACCTATAACAAAAGATCTGTATTACTTGGCAATAAATTGTATTATCTGAATAAAATTTAATTAAACTTTAAAATTCCTAACAGGTTGGGATCGAATTCCATGAGGGACTGCCTCTTCTTCTTCTTAAGCTGAGAGTATTAAAGGAAAGACCATTCTGAAGATGCCCAAATGGCTTACTTGTCTGGCACCCAGGATATACGTATGTATTTGTCCTGCACTTTCTCTATCAAGATATCTTATGCTTTCCTGGACAAACATTTGGTAAAGAATAGGGCTCATGGCTGTTTTCATAGCTAATCTTAGGTTTATTTAGTTCATCAAATAGTCTTTATTTGAAAATAGCCATGGTTTCTTAACTTCGTATCTACAATTCTTTAAAAAATACCACAAAAATGAATATGGTTTTATGGATCAAAACTCCAAGGTTATGCTAATATTGCATGACATATTTTAATGCTCACATTATACCTACTTAGCTAGAAATTCTAATTAAATCTTCAGGGTGACAGTAATTGTTGAAAGAAAAAGAAAAGTACCTTATTCACACTTGGAGGATTTTTAGTTTATCTACATTTCTGAGTAATAGAACGTTACATTAGCATTTCTCCAAGTGGGAATATAAGTATGATCTTTATATCTTAACAAGTGCTGCCACCATCAGGATCTAATTAATGAAGCAAACTAAATGCATAAAATGTAAGCAAGCTAGCTTAATTTCATAGATTAAACTATTTTATTTGGTAGCTTTCAAAAATGCTTTTCATGCAATACATTTCATTTCATTTCATTTCATTTATTTGATTTTTATACCGCCGTTCTCCCGAAGGACTCAGGGCGGTGTACAGGCAAATAAAAACAAACAAGACACTATATATAAAATGTAAATTAAAAAACTTATTATAATTTGCCTAAAAATTTAAAAATATATAAAAACTAAAACCCCGTTTAAAATTAATAATAACTATAAAATCCATAAAAGTTAACCCAGCCCCGCGCGAATAAAAAGATGTGTCTTCAGTTCGCGGCGAAAGGTCCGAAGGTCAGGTATTTGGCGTAAACCCGGGGGAAGTTCGTTCCAGAGTGTGGGAGCCCCCACAGAGAAGGACCTTCCCCTGGGGGCCGCCAGCCGACATTGCTTGGCGGACGGCACCCTGAGAAGTCCCTCTCTGTGAGAGCGTACGGGTCGGTGGGAGGCATATGGTAACAGTAGACGGTCCCGTAAGTACCCAGGCCCTAAGCCATCTAAATGGTAAACTGTCTCTGCATCTTACAGATATATTAATGCATATTGTGGTATTGAAAACATGGATGCACTTACATTCTAAGCTACTGAAATGAGAAAAGCTTTTCTTTGCAAATAACAGCAATATAAAATCAATATATTTTATTTTAATAATGGAAAAAACTAGGGAAAAGTAGAAGAATTATAAAATAGCATAATCATTACTATTCTAGACTTAAGAAAATAGAACGAATCTAAAAGAAAAAAATGCTTGTATAATATATGTAACAGGAAAGAAAGAGATGACTTTTAGTGCTGTTGGAATTCACAATTAGCTAAAGCAGGACTGAAGTGGAAGCTGAACGTGTGAACATCGTTTTCCACATTTTCGGCAGATTCTGGGAACTAAACTGAGAAAGTGCTCCCTTCAAGTAGGAGTGCTGAGCAAAGATCAAACTAGTCCTCTCTTTGTTAATATTTTGGGAAATAATAAAGATCAAACTATTTCAGAGAGACTTCCCCTAATTTTATCATGCAATTTCTACCTTTTGTTTGTATTCTTACTTTTGGTGCTGTTATTTTATTGTTTTGATGGAAATTTGCACCATGGATAGTTTAATTGATTTTGTATTCTATATAAACCACTGAGAAGGTTTTGACTGCAGTGGGACAGAAAAACATTAAGTAAATAAACAATTTCCCCCCAGGCCAGCCCTATCTTTGGATAGCTTTCATTGTAAGTAAATCATGTTTAGCAAAAGTTGTCAGAAATGTTAATGATAGGGTCCTTACTTCATTTTGTTTCTGAAAAGCAAAGTGTGAAGCAACACAATGAAAGTAAAAATTAATTTCAGATGAGTGCCTCCTTTTAATAATTCTAAAAATAAGATATTCTTCCAGCAAGGGGGGACTTAAATTAATTTATTTTCTTTTAATCCTATTTTTATTTTTGTGGGAGTAAAAACACTGGGTTTGGTGAGGCTTATTTCTGTGCTGGAATGCAGATGATCGCATTGCACTCTAATTTTGTTCTTTCCATTTTTATAATGAAATGGCAGGGGGTTGTTGTTAAAAATGAAAAGAAGTAACTGGGGATAACTATTCAAGCTTTATCACCATGGGTACAGAAACTGATTTTAAGTCATTTCAAAAAGTGCGTTCAGCCCATTTTATTGCTTCCTAATAAATTTTAAAATGTTGACAGTTTAAAGGCACAAACACATTTAAAGAATAGTTAATTAAAATGTGGCTAATGCTAAAGCTGGCTGGGGAATTCTGGGAGTTGAAGTCCGCCAGGCTTAAAGTTGCCAAGATTGGAGACCCCTGTTATAGATTAATACATTTCATGCAGGATTTAGAGTACGTAGAACAAATTATTACCATCTACTCCCTAACCAGCATGAAAAAACTTAGGAGGTTACTGAAAAATGTGCTGGTTAGTAATCCTATGGGCTAATTCTCAAGGCTACTTTAAAGCTTAAAGTTAAGCTGTTGGACTAGGTTACCAATATGATTTTGAGCTAATCACTCTCTCTTAAACCAGTCTTCCACGTTGGTGCTTTTGCGGGGATAAAATGGAAAGAGAGCCCAATGTAATTTGCCTTGATTTCCCAAAGGAAAGGCAGGATAAATGTAATCAATAGTGTGTACTCCTTAATGGAACTACATCTACATGGAGGGAAGCATGTAGTCAGGTTCCTCCAGATTCTGTTTTAGACCTAGTACTCTTCAATACATTCATAAATGATCTAGAAGGGGAACTCTGATTTGCAGATGACATCAAGTTGGGGGGTGGGGGGAGTTGCTAACACTTTGGAAGATACACTCAAGATTCAGAAGGACTTGACCATGGGCCTTATCCAACAAGATGCAGTTCAGTGGTAAGAAAAATAAGGTCCTGTACTTAGGCAGGAAAAACCAAATGCACAGGTACAGAATAGGTGGTACTTGGCTCAACTGTAGTAACTACAAGAGGGATCTAGGTGTCCTAGTGGATTACCACTTAAGTATTAGCCACAGTGTGCTGCAGCTACCAAAAAAAAAAAGCCTACATCAACAGAGGGATAGCATCAAGATCACAAGCAGTGATTAATACTGCTTTATAACACACTAGTGAGGGAACACTTGTACTGTTCTGGTTGCCATGATACAAAAAAGATGCTGAGACTCCAGAAAGTGTGCGGAGAAAAGCAGCAAAGATGATAAAGCAGGGGTGTCAAACTCGATCTCATTGAGGGCCAAATCAGGATTGTGTTTGGCAGATGGAGTGGGTGTAGCCAGGGTGGGTGTGGTCAGCTTGACATCATTTGTGTTGGATGTGCCTGTGGTAGCCCGAGTGCTCTGCCAGTGAAAATGGGCCCCGATCTCTGTTTTCAGCTGGGACAGCCTCCTGCACCGTCTGCCAGAGAAAACAGAGCTTGGGAGGGCCATGTGCGGTCTGCACAAGCTCCGTTTTCAGCTAGGATGGAGCGAGGAAGGGCCGCACAGGCAGAGGCACCGTGGGCCGGTCCTTCACGGTTTCCAGAGCGGCCCTGTGGGCCAGATCTAAGCACCCTGCAGGCTGGATCCAGCCACGGGCCTTGAATTTGACACCCCTGTGATAAAGAGTCTTAAGGCTATATCATATGATGAACAGCCGAGAGAGCAAAGTCTGGACTATCAAAGAGAAGGATTAGGGGAACATGATAACTGTCTTCCAGTATTTGAGGGGCTGTCACAGAGAAGAGGAGACTGACTTATTCTTCAAAGCACCAGAAGGTAGGACAAGAAGTAATAGTTTGTTAAACAGAGATCCAACCTAGAACTAAGGAGAGATTTTCTGACAGTGAGAACAATTAATCAATGGAATAGCTACCTCCTGGAGTTAGGAGTTAGGGCTACTCCATCCCTGCAAGTTTTCAAAAATAGACTAGATAATCATTTGACCAGATGATATAAGGTGTCCTGCTTGAGTTGGACTGGAAGACCTCTGAAGTTCCTTCCAGCCAGGGGTGAAATCTAAAAATTTTCCCTACCGGTTCTGTGGGCGTGGCTTAATTGGTGGGCATGGCTTGGTGGTCAGATGGCTTGGTGGGCGTGGCCAATAACAATAAATAATAAAAATAATAAACAAAGTATAAAAAACAATAAGAGGTACCAAAAACCAACTTTCACACTTTACACACACACAACACAACTGACTCACACACAATGTAAAAGCAGCTGCACTTCACACTTCACATAGCCACAAAAAGCTCAAAAACCAACTTTCACACTTTACACACACAACACAACACAACTGACTCACACACAATGTAAAAGCAGCTGCACTTCACACTTCACATAGCCACAAAAAGGTCAAAAACCAACTTTCACACTTTACACACACACAACTGACACCCCCCCCCACAATATGCCACATACAGCTTTCTGAGATTTTGTGTGTTTGTGTAGTTAGAGTGAAACACTACAGAAACACACCAAATCTCAGAAAGCTGCACAAATATTTTATTTTATTTTATTTTATTGTGGACTTCAAATCCCAGAGTTCCTCAGCAAAGCCAGCCAGTTGATCACCGAGGAAATAGATTAGCTGAGCGATTGATTCTGTCTGACTGAAAGTGAAACTAGAGCTTTCGGGCTGGAAAGAGAGCCATGCGTTCATCAGTAATCAGGTAAGTGCCTTAAAATCTCTACTTTTATTTGTAGAAAACATGTTTTCTACAAGTAAGAGTACAAGTAAGATTCTGCTCTTTTTTACTTTTAAAGGCCTGTTTCTGCTGAAGCAAAACCGGCTTTTAAAAGTAAAAACCTCTGCAGATGGTGCGGCTCAGCAGAGGCGGGGGGGGCGGGGCCAGGGATTTTTGCTACAGGTCCTGCGAACCAGCAGCCGCCATCGCTACCGGATCGCGCGATCCCCTCCGATCCGGGAGCATTTCACCCCTGCTTCCAGCCCTATGATTCTTTGTTCAATTTAATTCAGTTCTTTGACATATTACTATATTTCTCATACACATTTCTAAAATTTTCTATTCAGTGTTCCTTCACTTCAATTTCCTCCCAAATTTCACCATTTTCTTGATGAAACTACCTCTTGGAAGCTATATTTTTCTTACTACAGACATCTCGCAGTATCTTTCATCTTCAGTTGTGCAACAATGAATTTCTTAATATACATCTTTCCTCATTCACATTCTGTTTCACTAAATTATTTCAGCAGGCATCCTTTTTTATACCCCTCCAAAAACCAACTCCAGATATTTGTATTACGTAGCATAAGGGCCATATTGTGTTGTATTGTGATTTTTTTTGCCTTTGCAGCGGGGTGGGCGTGGCCTTTATGGGCCATATTCATCCCACGGGCCGCCAGTTTGACAGGCCTAACGTAGCACATCCAGGTAGTCCTCAAGTTATGAACATTTCTTCAGAGACCATATTTCATATGAGTGCAGAAAAATGCACTTATAACCATTTCTCACATTTACGACTACTGCAGCACCCCACACAGTCATGTTTCCTATCCTGCATGAACTGCCTCCATTTCAACTACCCAAACCCATCTCCCCACCAACTCTTGACCTTTTGGTATCCTGAACCAAGATGAAGGGGCTACTCTCTTCCACCAATGCATACCTGCTGGAGCTGCTCCCAGGTAATCTTCATCTTTTTCTCCATGCTTCCCCTCTCTGGGGCTTGCTTCCACCAACCCGGCTCAAACCCCACACCACAGTTGGTGCTGGATTCGTCACTGCCACCTAGCTGCTACAACCCTGGCTCCTGGGCTCCTGGCAGGCCTACCACATTTCAGAGTCTCAGCCTGCTGCTAACCAGGGTTCATGCATACATGTCCCCACTGCCTACCTGGCTGCCAGGCTTGAGCAGTTTAAGCCTACTGCCAGTTGCGGGTCATGCATACATGCTTGTGCTGTCACCTTCTGCCTACCTGGCTGCCAGGCTCGAGCAGTTTAAGCCTACTGCCAGTTGCGGGTCATGCATACATGCTTGCTGCTGTCACCTTCTGCCTACCTGGCTGCCAGGCTCGAGCAGTTTAAGCCTACTGCCAGTTGCGGGTCATGCATACATGCTTGCTGCTGTCACCTTCTTGGATAACAGAGTCCTGACAAAACTGCCTAACTTCAGCAGTCTCGGCCCACTGCCATCTAGGAGACCTCTGGATTTTGAGAGCTCTGGATTCCTAATAAGTGGAATTGTTTAATTAAAAGCATGCTGACCCTGCAATATTGAATTAGCAGAGGAAATACTATGAGAGTAAGGCATTCATGTAAGTGGACCGCTATTGCCACTTAGAATTTTTATAGGTAATGACTAGGAATCATACCTAGCAAACTAGCAAACCGTTTGCAGAGCAGAGGTGTTGCATGGACATATTAACATATGACCATCTCTGCCTACACTGCTGCATTCTGTACCAAACAAATCTTCCTGGGTGGTCATTCAAGGGCAATCCCACTGCATTTGTGAGGATCACTGTACTGAAGGGTTCCCTGAATCAGAAAAGAAAGCAACCGACACACCAGACGAAGCCATACAAAGACCTTCCTGGACACAGCTGCTATCTGTTTCTTTGTTGTGCTCCTTCCTATTCCAAAGTCTACAGGAAATCCTGCAGTCTTATAGCTTGCTGCATTTGGATTGAATTCTAGTGTGTCACTTTGACACGTTTCATAGGTTCACCATCGTTGCTTTAGGTTAATCAGACGCCAATATGCCAACTCATAAGCGACTGTAGTCCTCACAGAGGACTAGGAGTGGGAGAACAGATCAGGGACCAGGTGGGAATAGTTCCACTAGAACCAACTAGAGGCACAAGTCTGCCAATGTAACATATTGTTTCAAATCATATTTTTTGCAACAGTGTACACCTTGTAATGTCCACATTTGACATCTGGAGAAAGAATATGACCAAAAACACAAGATCTAGAACAGGCACCTAAAGCCAGCCTCAGTTTTTCTCAACTGCCAGGAGATAATGAAATACAGGCAGTGGCACCCAGACATATCCTCTGAAAAAGCCTAGTAGGCCATCTTCATTCTACAGCAAAGCTATGCCAATTATCTGGTATCTTCAGGTTCTTTAAATAAGCGTTATTTCGCATTTTGACTAGTATTTATTGAATACTTAGGGATAAATTTGTCACATGGCTGGCAAGTTCCTTTTAAAAATATTATTCTGTCAAAATATTATTCTACCTACCATTACAATAAGAACAATGGATTTGTAGGTGCCCAAACATTTTCCCTGATGTTTGTCTGGTTTTTGACACCACACATCCTTCTACATTAAAACAAAAATTAAAAAGGGAAATTTGGCCAACCTTCAGCATCATCTTTACTCCCAAATGGCCACATAAGAATTCTTAAGCATGCAAAAAAGGCTAATATGACTTACTTTTAATATCTACACACCTGCCTAGAAAAAAAAGGGAATAAAATTATAAAATGAGTAATTGAAATGATCTTTCAGGATGGGTACTGTAAGTGACAGCAGATAGGATTCAGCTAAAATGATACTAGTTTATTAGTTATGTCCTATATGTATTTTATAAATGAAATGGATAACCCTACCAGTAGCCTTTCTGCAATATATTTCTAAAGTTATAAATATATCCCAGGGCAGAAAATTAAAGATCCCACTCTATTGTCATATGTGTAATGCAATTTACTTCTGCCAAAGCCTCATGACTCCCAGACTTCTCAGAATATAACAATTATAAGATGAAGTTCAGATTATACCCTCAAAGGAAAGGCAATTTGGATCGGTTCAGTCATCTCACTATATTGTAGTGTGGTTTGTGTGTTTTTGAATTCAACCTGTTCCTACAAAGAAACTTATGTCAGCATTTGCTAAGTTTGAGATCTTATTTTAGCTAAGGACCCTCCAGCCAAGGAGCATAGCAGAAATAAGGTCTGCCAGTTGGGAATCAAGAAAATTTCAAATACTGTGCTATCAGGTAGAACAAAACGAGTAAACAGTGCAGAAATTAGATCTGGTGTAAGTAATCAGTCCTAGCGTATGAAATTGGAATTCTAGTAACCAATCATAAAACACACATTCAAAAATTACTTCCAAAATTGAATTACCTCCAAATGTGCGCTTATGTCTCAAGTCTTATTCTAACCAGTTAAATTGCTCTTGCTCAGATCAACAAGATCAGTACTTGGATCTTTTCTGAAATAACACCAACACCCAAATAGACCATTATTTCCCAGATAGCCTTTCCCTGCAGTCTTGTGCTCCAGTGTCCCCCAACTCATTGTGTCTCCTAGAGGGAGGAATTTTCAATAAAATTGGGGGTTTTATTGTGCTATTTTTATATAAGTAAATCTCTGCTTTACTTAGGCTGTGGTATGGTACGGTATGGCTTTTAATTATTTTGTTTTTAATGTTTGTATTGCTTCTATAGTAGTTTTAGTTTTTGATTTTTGATACATTTTTAATTACAAGCAGTCACACATGAGAAATGGGCAACTATATAAATTGAATAAATAGATACATTTGCTGCTTTTTACCATGATTAGTATCCTCCAAATATTTGATATTTTGCCAAGATTTCCTTGTGAACTTTAAATATTTGTAGAACAGGATACATTTGTCAATTTTTACAAAATACAAGCACACTTGCTAATTGATTGATGTGCCACTTTTAATTATGAAAAAATGTAGAGTTTGGCTTGTTTTTAGAATAAATTGTACTTGAGATATTACATTTTTTTCAAGTTAATTATATTCACTGAAAATTTTCCTTTTTTACTATGTGAACATTTATATCTAACCATGAGGAAGTCAATGAGATATGTACTATCCCACAATATAGTAACACCTATAAGAATAGTATGCATACTTCAATTCACAGTAGTTTTTAAGACTAATCTATGTCATATTCTAAGCAACATACATTTTTCTATAAAGAACAGAGAAACACTTCAGTATTAGCATCTAATTTAACAATTTTCTCAGAACTGATTTTTAGAAATTAGCTGAATCTGTACATATTTTGTACAAAATAATGTGTTTAAGGCAACATGTGAACAGACAAAATACATTTGTTTTATATTTAAATTGCTAATTAAAATATGTATCTATTTGTGGAAATAAAATTCATGAACTAATGTAAGCAAACTGTAGTTAGGTTTTAGAAGGTAGCTCCCTTCATGAAAAAGTTTAATTAAAATTTACAAGATTCAACTTTAGCAGGAGTGTTTACAGAGGCACCCAGTGAAGGGAGATTATTATTCACATAGTAAATGAATTGCTAACTATAGATATGATCCTAAGGCAATGTACTTTATGCTGTGAGGATTTAAATACCTAATATTATTCTCCCTCAGTTTTTCTTTATTGGTTAATAATCTCAGACAAAGTATAAAATAATCCTTATTCTGCTATCTAAAAACGTAAATCATTCCCCACTATCCAGTCAGAGCTGAACAAGCTTCTTGGATGAGAAGCGAAACGTCTTCAAAGAAAAACCAGAAAGTCCAGTTGCCTCTTGAAAAAGCAGCTTTGGGACAACCATGAGCTGGATGACTGAGAATCTCCATAGACATTTAAAAATGTAAAACATTATTTATACTAGATGTACTGCTATTCCTTCAGATCATCAACTATATTAATAGTGAATTCTGTTCTCCAAATACCTGCCTTAAGAAATTAAAATGGCTCCACCCATACACACAATTCACAGCAATAAAGCAATGAGCACAAGCACATTCCAGAGCAATCATAAACTAGAGTAGAATTCAACTAGAGTAGAATGCAACAGTATACTTATGAGAATGGAAGCCAACTCTGTACCCAGAACAGAAGAGACACAATCTAGCTTTCTCCATGTAAATTTCCATACCTCAAAGCCTCCTCCAGAGGTCTCCTCAATCCTTCTACACAGATTTGGAGGATTTGAATCCAGAGACGAGAATTAGTAGTAGTCTTGGAGCATGCATAGATGTCCACATCTATTTTACAGTATTGCATTCCATCCCTAACGATTACCATATTTAGTTGAACCCAGTGAACCTCCCCACTATTTCCCAATTCTTGTCTCTACATCTTCCATTTTTAAAATGACTAGTCCTTTTGACCATAGCCACACAAATCTTGTGACAGAGTACAAGGAATAAAGAGCAGCAGATGCAAGCATAATATAATAGCATCTATTAATGGTCTTAGATGGCCTTCATAGCAGAATCTCTGTGTTGAACAGGAATGCACTCTAGAAGAAACAGGTAGTCTCTAGTGATCCTGGATCCATAGTTCAGATAAACACATATGCATTCTAAAGAGACAGTTTAACATGTACTTTCCCCCCATCTTATGAGATGGATTTTACGAATGACAGACTGCAATCTTGTTTCAATACTTACTTAGGATTTCTTCTTCCCCCACATAATCTTAAAGAGTCACTAGCTTTTTAGAATTAGATTTGGTTAGTAACCTTGGGGCAACCCTTAATTACACAAGTGAATAGCTCTTTACTTCTCCAACTATTTACTTTAGTTCAATTCTTCCTTGCTAGCTTTTTCACATACTTCACTATTTATTCAAAGCAGTTATTATCTCCATTTTTAACATCTTTCACTTGCATTTGAAATTGTGACTGACACTCCAAAATCTGCTATACGGATTCTATTTGCTCCCTTACTACCACCTAATAATGCAGGATTATGTCCAGCCAGTCAGAGACTATGATTTAGAAACAATTATGGTTCTGCACCATAACAAATTAAAGTATTTTAACTGGTTTCTTTCTTTTAGACATCTGAGGGAATTTTGGAGAACAAAAAATGATATATAATTTTAACTATTTTTCAATAGAATAATGAGTATGAAAGATATCTGATCTAATCTTATTTTGGACTGCACAGCCACTGATTCACTACTTAAAATGAACAAATCAAACACATGTGATTGCAGATTATTTCTTCAGGGAAATCAGATGCTTCATTTAACTGTCCCTGTAGCATTCATGCTGTAAAAGCAGCATGCCTAATGAGCTTCCTAGAGAGTTTAATTATTAATTAAAACACATCAACAAGCTAATTATAGAAAAATAGCTTACTTTTATAACTTTAAAATACTGGATGATTTCTATATTCAGAAAATTAAGTTTCTTTTACCCTTACTTCTTTGGTGAAAGCCCTCATTAAAAAAAGTCCTTGCCTATTAAAGATGTAATTACAACACATAAGAGGAGGAGGACTAGGAGGAGGAGGAGGAGGTGGCATCTCCAAGTAGGTCAAGTTTCTTGTCAATTTTGTGGGAGTTGCAAATTGCCTTATAGAAAGCAAACCAATCTGATGTTTATCTGAAAGATTCTTCTCAAAAACAGTACTAGAAAACTATTTTTAAGGGCTAAGTATCCCAGTAATTTGAATTGCTTGATTACATAGTTTAACTTCAGGATTATTATTCAGGACATACATGGATTCTCCAGTCCTCTGTAATGCTTTTAAATGCTTTAAAACACTTTAAATATGTTATGTAAAAAATATGTTATAAGTAAGGGCTGCTTAGTGCTTTGGGAATAATTTGGAAAAGATGCTTTGGAGTGCACAGCGCTGCAAGCATAACACGTCTAGTATGGTGCTCTTTAAAGCAACCACAGTGGTTGGTACCTTGGTACTCAATTGCTTTGAAACTCACCAAATTTGGTACTCACAGCATTTTGATGCGAAAATGTTGTCATTGTTTGTTTGGTACTGGATGCACAAGATGCACAAGTTCGAACATGTTGGTGTTGACTGCCTTGTTATTGCTTTATTTCTCATTACATTATTCTTTATGGGAAAAATTTGTTTAGTACTCAGTTTTTGGTACTTTATCGTGCCTCCCAGAACCAATTAACAATGAATACTGAGGTACCAGGTTGTGACAGTTGTCAGGTCAACCTGAAGGAAAAATATGACTGCCTTAATGAGTTGCAGAGAAGGGCTACATTTTCATCCCGTTCTAGTACAAAGTCCTATTTTAGGATGAGGTCCAAAACATTGAACAGATTTGGTTTAAGTCTTACTTTGAATTCTTTTATGCTCATCAATTCCTCACAACGTGGAACTTTTTATTATTTGTACATAATTATGTACATTGTACATAAACATGAGTATTATTTCACTTATTTATTCCATTTATATCTTAACATTTCCATGGTTCGCTTATCCATTATAAATGCACACCATCTTTTCTCAAAAGGGCACCACCAATTATGATGAAAAAAATATATTTAAGATTTTACCCTTAAAAACAACCCTGTTCTTATTAACAATCCGATCTCTTCACACTGTCAAAATGACAGCACAGGGATTCTGTACATTTCTCATCAATAAGGTCACCACAGACCATATACTTTTATGCTAACAATCATAAACTGGGACATCTTTCCTCTTGTGGTGCTTGGTTAGGACGCCCACAATTTCATCCTATAACACCGGTTTTTTAGCAGGGCAGAAATAAAAGCATCAGGTCATTTGGAGGAGAGAAAAAAAAACCTGGAGACCCGGAAATAATACACAGAAGTGGGGGGACAAGGCTGGAAGATTACATGATTGAAGAACTGCATAAATCCCGAGAATGCAGTTTCGACTCGGCGAGGCATGGCAGAAAGGTGCTTTGTTCAAAGCCTGAACGGCGCCAGAGCAGGCAGTTTGGGTTTAAATACCATCCTATCACAAAGCAACACCCCACCCCCCCAATTCAGCCACCCGCTGATTTTTTTTTAATTTTTTGTACACTGTCATGTGTCATCTTTGGGAGCAGCCAGCGCCACCTGTGCGCTAAGGCGAGGCAAGGCGGGGTAGTACGTACCCAACAGCAGCAGGCGGTGCGTTTGCTTGTATTCCCGCTTCTGTTCCTTGAGCGCCCGGTCAATGCTCTTGCTGACTCGCCTCGCTTCCTTCTCCGCCTCCCGCTCTTCCAAGCGTCCCTTCTCCCAGGGTCTCTGCAGCGCCAGAGACTGTTGTTTGCCAGCGGCAGGCTTGGCCTGAGATGCCGGCGGCCCCTGCAGCGATTCCCGTTCTTTCTCCCGGGGAGCCGCCCCGTTCCCTTCTCCGTTTTGCAAGAGCAGCAGCGGCCCGTCCGCCTCCCCCGCGCGCGCCTTTCCAGCGGCTCCTTCGCTCTCGCCGCTGATGCTGTTGCTGCCGCTTCCTTTCGCTGCGCTTCTGCCTTTGGCTCTCCCGGCCTGGGCTCCGAGGAGAAGCGGCGGCGGCCGGGCCGAGGGTTCTGCCGTGGGCGGTGGCGATGGCTGCTGTTCTGTCTCCGAGGTGGTCGTGGCGGCAGCGCTGGAGATGGAGCCGCCGCCTGCTGCTGTGCCGGGTTCGCCAAAGAGCCGCGGACGCAGGCTGTAGCAGAGCCCCATGTCTGGATGGCCCTTCGGGGAGCGAAGGAAGCGGGCGCACGTCTGGGCTGGCGGCGGGAAAGGAGGGACTCAACGCTTAGCGTTGTCCCCGCGCGTCAGGGCCGGGGGGGTGGGTTGGGGTGCGCCTGGCAGCCCCTCCTCATAAGCCCGCTGCAGCTTCTGCTGGGCCATTTTGCATTTTTCCTCCCTTCTCCTCCGGACAAGAGCAAGAGCAGCTGCGGCGGTCTTGGTTGGGCGGCGGCGGCGGTAGTTCCTCGCCTCAGATCACCTGACACGGAGCCACCGTCGGGTCCACTCCACCTTACCGTAAATAACGCCGTTGCGTGTCCACGGCGTAGCTAAAAGCTACAGAAGAATTGGAGGGGAGACCTGATGTGTACACATGTGCGTAGTAAACTCGCGCGCAGAGCTCTCGTTCAAGGAGGGGTCGTCCTTCATACACGCATACACATACAACGCGCGCGCACGCGGAACTAGTAGGCCAAATCGTGTTATCCCGCAGAGACGGAGCTGTTATCTATATAGAAAGCTGCTGGCTCCTTGCGATGGTCGCAGAGGCGGACAACCTTGCCTTTCTTCCACGCTCAAGGGCCGCCCCTTTCACAGGCAATCATTCCAGTGCAAAAGGCTTCACACCCAGTGGCCCTACCCAGCCAACAAATCATAGGAAGAATAAACAGATTTACAATGTTCTCCCTTTACTTCCTGCTATCAAATGAGACATGCAAATTGCTTAATCTTATTTTTCCCCCAACAAAGACAGGATTTCCTCCCCCCCCCATGATTTCCTCACCCGTTGCCTTCTATGTATGTACGGTTAGCACGCCCAAAATTCTCAGTCATTATTTAGAACTGCCAATATTATATTTTTTCATAGATTCCAGGAGCCTAAAAAATGATATTTTGTGTGAATTTTTGCATGTCCTGCCAGCTTTTAAATATTTTCAGTAAAGGTGTTTTAGTGGTATTGATGAACCCCCATGAACTGTGCTAGCTTTGATCAACAGTCCTGTGTATAAACAAATAAAAGTCATTCTCAGTTTATGTCTTCTCTTCTAATAGTGCTTATTCAAGTAATTTCAAATAATCAAGTGTCAATCAGAATCAGACTTAAACATTGACAGATTTTAAGACAATGGACTCTGATATTTTGGGTTTGGTTGGTCACTTAGGAAATTCAGATAGGGATCACTGATTCATCAATTGCCTAATAACATTTTAATAATGTTATTGAAGAGTACATTATACAAATAAAACTAATATAATCTACATAAAAATATATTAAAAAGAAAAAAAACCTTAGAAATAAAAACATGCAAAAAGAAAAGAAGAAATCTCCCCCTCCATCTCACCATGGATCAAAATGAAAAATATATCGTTATCTCTAAAACTAAAACCAAGCATACCTTCAACCCATATCCTCACTCCATTCTCTAGAAACCAATCTGTAAAGCCTCATCTCTCCATCTTAATTAGCAAATATCCATTATCAGAAATAACAGCATAACTTTTACAAGTTATATCTACTAAACCCAATTTGAATCCCTCCTATTAACTTATATTTCCCTTTCTGTTCAAACATATCAAACATAATGTCATGGTCTGGGGCTGCATGAGTACTGCCGGCACTGGGGAGCTACAGTTCATTGAGGGAACCATGAATGCCAACATGTACGGTGACATACTGAGGCAGAGCATGATCCCCTCCCTTCGGAGACTGGGCCACAGGGCAGTATTCCAACATGAGAACGACCCCAAACACACCTCCAAAACAACCACTGCCTTGCTAAAGAAGCTGAGAAGATGATGGACTGGCCAAGCATGTCTCCAGACCTAAACCCTACTGAGGATCTGTGGGGCGTCCTGAAATGGAAGGTGGAGGTGTGCAAGGTCTCTAACATCCACCAGCTCTGTGACGTGGAGGAGTGGAAGCTGTGAAGCTCTGGTGAACTCTATGCCCAAGTGGGTTAAGGCAGTGCTGGAAAATAATGGTGGTCACACAAAATATTGACACTTTGGGCCCCATTTGGACATTATTGCTTAGGGGTATACTCACTTTTGTTGCCAGCAATTTAGACATTAATGGCTTTGTGTTGCGTTATTTTGAGGAGACAGCACATTTACACTGTTACACAAGTTGTATGCTCACTACTTTGTGTCCTTGTGTGTCCAATCACACTTGGCCAATAAAAAATTCTATTCTATTCTATTCTACTTTACATGGTAGCCAAGTGTCATTTCTTCAATGTCACACGAAAAGATATACTTAAATATTTACAAAATGAGAGGGGTTGTATTCACTTCTGCGACATACTGTAACATCTGCTTTCTCATACTGTCTTTTGTCTCTTCTCTCAGAATCATTGATATTTTTGACAAGCACCGTTTGTAATTCCAATAAAAGAAAGTTATTCACATCACTTCATATTCTCACTCATTCTTCTCATGAAATATTTGAAACTTAAACAAGTTCTTTGCTAAATTTCATGTAGAGAAGTTATCTACATCTATTTCTATTGGCATCCTACAGTCTCAAAAGGCTATGGTATCGTGCTCTGGAAACAGCATCTAGTGTGGCTAAAACGGCCAATTCGAGAGTGGCAATCCCTTCCACACTGAGGGCAGATACATTCTATCTACATCACTCTTCTGGTTTAATATTTGTATGTATTTTGTAATTATTAAATCATCCAGTTTCATTTGCAAATCTATTACTTCCATCTCTTTCTTATTGACCATCATTTTAAAATCCACCTTCAAATCAATTTCAATTTTTTTCAGTGGAAATTTTCTATAATTTTCCAATTCTATAATAACTGATAACTTTATGATTACATCTTTGGTCCTTTCATCTTAGAACTCTCTTAAGGTAGCCATTGGTATTTTTGTCTTCTTCTAGTGCTCTTTAGTGTCCAGCCTTCAAAGTCATCTTATCAATTGTTTCCATAGATATTTTTCACTGGAAAATATTCTTTAATTCGATTTTTAATTTAAATTAAAAATTAAATTAATTCTTTTAATTAACTCCAAAGTTCTTATTTAACTATATGAAGTCCATCTAAACCCTTAACTGTTTTAAAATTAAAATCAACACTGTAATCTTCCTTTTGGTGTGTATTAAAAATATTAAACTTTAAAATCGTGATTTTCTTTCTTAGAGTATTGAAGGAAAACTAACTCAGCAAATAGGACCAGAACAGACTGAAGGTTTTAAACAAGCAGTAAAAAAGAAAAAAACAATAACAGGTAAACTCCATAGTGATTAAAATGTGAGGTTTGGTCAAATCTTTAAGTCCATAAAAGGCTCCATTAGCGGCTATGAGTTTGGTGGAATCCTGTGATTCCCATCTATTTGCAAGAGACTGCAAAAGCATCAGTTTCTGCCATATATTCAGACAAAAAACAGCTGTCAGGTATATGTATGGGTGATCTCAAGATCTCTTTTTCTCCAGAAAGATTTTCAGTGGTTCATATCCAGCACTTAGTTTCTTTTTCATCCATAAGGTCTCCTTCAAACCATGGGACATTTCTCACCAAAAGCTTCTCTGAGACACAAACAGTTATGAAGCACTGATATACTAGAACAATGTTTCTCAACCTTAGCAAGTTTAAATTGGCTGGGGGGGAGGGTGTTCTGTAATTGGAGTCCACACATCTTAAAATTGCCAAAGTTGAGAAATACTGCACTAAAATTTCACTTTCCTGGCCAACTCACCCTTTAAAATTTTCTTTTGTTTATTTTTACCTTTTGGACAAATGTGCACAGATCCAAACACACCAATATTTCTATTTTCTAACAGAATTCAACTGGGCCATTTGAATGGTGTTGGAAATTTAAAAAAAAATCATGTTGGCACTATTGCTTTGTTATGTAGCAGACCAACTTCCAATTTTTAAAAACTACTTTTCTTAAAGAGGTGGGGCAGGGATCCAGGCATATATCTCTGGGCACATTTGGGCATCTAAGATTTATGAGATATTTATGGAACTTTTTCTCATATACATGAAATATACTCATTTGTTATTGTGTGAATTGTAGGTAGGCATGCATACACATATGAATAGTTCAGCATTCAATACCATCATTCCAGACATTCTTCTAACTAAGCTAAATCAGCTACAGGTACCGGAACAGACTTGTAAGTGGATCACAAGCTTCCTAACAAACAGGAAGCAGCAGGTGAAGCAAGATCACATCAAATACCTGTACAATTAGCACAGGGCCCCCCCAAGGCTGTGTGCTCTCCCCACTTCTCTCTGTATACCAATGACTGCATCTCCAATGATCCATCTGTTAAGCTACTGAAGTTCGCAGATGACACAACAGTGATTGGTCTCATTCGAGACAATGACGAATCCGCATATAGACGAGAGGTCGAATGACTAGCCTTGTGGTGCAACCAAAACAATCTGGAACTGAACACACTCAAAACCGTAGAAATGGTGGTAGACTTTAGGAGAAACCCTTCCATACTTCCACCTCTCACAATACTAGACAACACAGTATCAACAGTAGAAACCTTTAAATTTCTAGGTTCTATCATATCGCAAGATCTAAAATGGACAGCTAACATCAAAAACATCATCAAAAAATGACAACAAAGAATATTCTTTCTGTGCCAACTCAGTAAGCTCAAACTGCCCAAGTAGCTACTGATCCAGTTCTACAGAGGAATTATTGAGTCTGTCATTTGCACCTCTATAACTGGTTCGGTTCTGCAACCCAACAAGAAAGACACAGACTTCAGAGGATAATTAGAAATGCAGAAAAAATAATTGCTACCAACCTACCATCCATTGAGGACCTGTATACTGCACGAATCAAGAAGAGGGCCGTGAAAATATTTACAGATCCCTCACATCCTGGACATTAACTGTTTCAACTCCTACCCTCAAAATGACGCTATAGAGCACTGCACACCAGAACTACTAGACACAAGAACAGTTTTTCCTTGAAGGCCATCACTCTGCTAAAGAAATAATTCCCTCAACACTGTCAAACTATTTACTAAATCTGCACTACTATTAATCTTCTCATCGTTCCCATCACCGATCTCTTTCCACTTATGACTGTATGACTATAACTTGTTGCTGGCAATCCTTATGATTTATATTGATATATTGACCATCAATTGTGTTGTAAATGTTGTACCTTGATGAACGTATCTTTTCTTTTATGTACACTGAGAGCATATGCACCAAGACAAATTCCTTGTGTGTCCAATCACACTTGGCCAATAAAAAATTCTATTCTATTCTATTCTATTCTATTCTATTCTATTCTATTCTATTCTATTCTATTCTATTCTATTAAACCCAGATTCTATATTTGATACTTTATTTTTCTTGGAGAAGACATATTTCCTCCCATATTTTTTCTTGGAAGAATCAGATTTATTTACTCCTGACCCAGTAAAGCAAATATATTTCTATGCAGATACAGATGCTTTTTTACTTATTTGTGAATTATTGCTGTGTGCTCCAGTAAAAATAAAGACTAGTGCAAAATTTCCCTCAAAAGCTTCAGGTCTAGATTTTTTTTCAGATGAATTACATAAATTAAAATAGGATAAACTTTAAACAAATATTGAATTTGTGCTAATGTGGAAATTTATATTATGCATCCTTTATTGAAAGAAAAATCTGCAATATTCAAGGACTAACAGTACAAACAGTGATTTACTTAGTTGACTTGTTTTAATTGCTGTTTTATAAAACTACATGTTTCCTATGAATACTTTACAGCACAACTGTAAAAGATTTAATTAAAACTTTAGCTTGTTCATTTGTTAAAGCAAGTTAGTAAAAATACTACTTCTGTAAACTTTATCTTTTATTATCTTTTTTTTTTTTTTAAATTCACCCAATTGCTCACCGGATCAGTAAGAACCCATTCAAACTTTTGGAGGTTTTTCAGAAATTGCAGCTAAAATGGGGAAGAATGATAAAAAGTGAGGGAAAACACAGGAAATTAATAATTAATATAAATATAAGAGAAGGGCATTTAAAAGGTAATGTTTCACAAATAATAAGTAATATTAAAAGTATTTATTATTATTATTATTATTATTATTATTATTATTATTATTATTATTATTATTATTATTATTATTTAAATTTTTATACCGCCCTTCTCCCAAGGGACTCAGCGCGGTTTACAGCCAAAATAAAAACGACAGCAATATACACATAAAACCATAAATTAAAAAACTTATTACACAAATGGCCGAATTAAAACATTTAGAATAAAACCCCATAAATTATAAAATATTAAAACAATAAAACTAATTAAAATCCTATGCCAGTCCTGCGTGAACAAACAAATAGGTCTTCAGCTCGCGGCGGTAAGTCCGAAGGTCTGGCAGTTGCCGAAGTCCAGGGGGAAGTTTGTTCCAGAGGGTGGGAGCCCCCACAGAGAAGGCCCTCCCCTGGGGGCCGCCAGCCGACATTGCTTGGCAGACGGCACCCTAAGGAGTCCCTCTCTGTGCGAGCGTACAGGTCGGTGGGAGGCATTAGGTAACAGCAGGCGGTCCCGTAAGTACCCTGGCCCTAAGCCATGGAGCGCTTTAAAGGTAGTCACCAACACCTTGAAGTGCACCTGAAAGACCACAGGTAGCCAGTGCAAACTGCGCAGGAGTGGTGTTACATGGGAGCAACGTGAGGCTCCCACTATCACCCGCGCAGCTGCATTCTGAACCAACTGGAGCTTCCGGGTGCTCTTCAAGGGGAGCCCCATGTAGAGAGCATTGCAGTAATCCAAGCGAGAGGTAACCAGAGCATGAGTGACCGTGCATAAGGCATCCCGGTCAAGGAAGGGGCGCAACTGGTGAACCAGGCGAACCTGGTAAAAAGCCCTCCTGGCAACGGTCGTCAGATGATCTTCGAAAGACAACCGCCCATCCAGGAGGACGCCCAAGTTGCGCACCCTTTCCACTGGGGCCAATGATTCGCCCCCAACAGTCAGCCGCGGCTGCAGCTGACTGTACCGGGGTGCCGGTATCCACAGCCACTCCGTCTTGGAGGGATTGAGTTTGAGCCTGTTTCTCCCCATCCAGACCCATACAGCTTCCAGACACCGGGACAGCACTTCGATAGCTTCGTTGGGATGGCCTGGGGTGGAAAAGTACAGCTGCATATCATCAGCGTACAGTTGGTACCTCACCCCAAAGCCATTGATGATCTCACCCAGCGGCTTCATATAGATGTTGAACAGGAGAGGCGAGAGAATCGACCCCTGCGGCACCCCACATGTGAGGGGCCTCGCGGTCGATCTCTGCCCTCATGCCAACATCGTCTGCAATCAGTCAGAGAGATAGGAGGAGAACCACCGATAAACGGTGCCTCCCACTCCCAAACTCCCTAACCGGTGCAGCAGGATACCATGGTCAATGATATCAAAAGCCACTGAGAGGTCTAATAGGACCAGGGCAGAGCAGCAACCCCTGTCCCTGTCCCTCCAGAGATCATCCACCAACGTGACCAAAGCCGTCTCCGTACTGTACCCGGGTCAGAAGCCAGACTGGAACGGGTCTAGATAGACAGATTCATCCAGGTATTGGGGTAATTGACGTGCCACCACACTCTCAACAACCTTCGCCACAAAGCGAAGGTTGGAGACTGGACGATAATTTCCTAAAACAGCCGGGTCCAGGGAGGGCTTCTTGAGGAGGGGCCTCACCACCGCCTCTTTCAAGGTGGCGGGGAAAACCCCCTCCATCAAAGAAGCATTGATAATCCCCTGGAGCCAGCCTCGTGTCACCTCCTATGTGGCCAGCACCAACCAGGAGGGGCACGGGTCCAATAAATATGTGGTGGCATTCAACCGCCCCAACAACCTGTCCATGTCCTTGGGAGTCACAGGGTCAAATCCATCCCAAATAGTTTAAAGACATGATTCAGCATTAAACTAAACAGGAACTACCAAATCAATGTTGTTAATATTTATTTTTAAATTTATTTTATTTGTTTGTCAAACATGTACAAGAGAGCAGGTACAAGTATAAACATAAACATAAATAAACAAAGGAAGTAAGTACAGATAAATGGGGACAGTAAGACAGGGACGGTAGGCATGCAGGTGCGCTTATGCCCATAGCAGTGATGGGTTGCTCCTGGTTCTGTCCAGTTCTATAGAACCGGTAGTAAAACTGGTGGGAAGCTCTGCCCACCCGCCACGATGTCATCATGGGTGATCTGTGCAAGCACAGAAGCACATGCACACGGTCCCGTTGTAAACGGTAGTAAAGGTGAGTAGAACCCATCCCTGGCACTCACCCTTTATGGACCTCTTAGGAATTGGGTGAGGTCCACGGTAGACAGTATGAGGTTGAAGCTATGAGGCTGTTGTGACCCAGGCCCAAATAGGTGGTAGGAAACTCAGTCTGTGAAAAAACAAACAAACATTATTCAAACAGCTGAGAATTACTTCATTCCCAGCGTCGTTCAACACAAATTAAAGCAAATTCCTCCCAACACAAATTCCTCAGTCCTATCACAAACCTTGGTCCAATTAGGCAAACTGCCAAAGGCCTTTCTTGGCAAACATTCAGAAGTCACAGATACAAAAATAAATGCAAGATGAAGACGAAGATGAAGCTACCAACGTTGTTTTCCGACAAAACCCAAATGCTGTTGCTGGTCTGTTTTAAGCCTTATGGAAGGGGCCAATCATCTCTTGGCCCTAATCCTGAGTTGTCCTTTTTGCTTGAGCTGCTCTTGCTTTCTAGCAGCTCTTCTCATGCATGCATTAGGAACAGGCTCCTCCTGTTCCTATGCCTCATTACTATCAGTCTCTGGAGGCTCTGGAGTCCGCACCTCACTCCCCGATGGCCCTGGCCTTACCTCAGCCTCATCGCTGTCTGACTCCATTGCCAGCTCCGCAGGCTGCTGGCGGACCACAACAGAGGGTTTGTGGCTGTGACAGAGTCGGGTAGAGCATTCCAGGCATTGTCCACTCTGTTGCTGAAGTCATATTTCCTACAATCGAGTTTGGACCAGTTTATTTGAGTTTGTATTGATTGTTTGCCTGTGTATTATTGTGGTTGAAGCTGAGGAAGTCGTTGACAGGTAAGATGTTGTAGCAGACAATTTTGTGTACAATGCTGAGATCAGACCGCAGGCGCTGCAGTTTCAGATTGTCCAAGCCCAGATTTGCAAGTCTGGTAGCATAAGGGATTCTGTCAGCCTCCGCTTTAATTTAGTGTATTTCTCTATTTTATTACCTTGTTAAAAGTTTGCTCTACTGATTGTCTTACATGCTTTATGGAGAAGGGGGGGAGGTTTTCACTGTTCCCAGCGTCGGCTGACATTGTATGTGGGGGAGAGGGGAAATGCCATTTTCAAAACCAGAGGTTTGAATTGTGTTGGCGCGTGAATGTAATGGCAGCTGCTGATTCCACATTCCATTCGGAAGATTGACAGAGGGAGAATATCGGAAGTGAAACTACACGTGGCTGAGGAGAAAGAAGACATTGAACTATTATTGTATGACCTCTACTAGGGGGAGGGTTCAGGAGAGAATATGACTCTGGGGATTTGATTTACTTCCAGTTCCAGCTTTGCTTTCACCGCATCCAGACTTGTATGATAAAGATTACCAAATTCTTCAACATGATGAAGTTGGGTTTTTATTTTCTCAAACACTGATCTGGGGCAGGCTGACAGATTCTATTGTGAGTAGAGGAGTGGAGTACTCTTCTCATGAAATACCTCTGGACCTGCTCAATCGTGTTAATGTCCGATGTACAGTGTAATAATAAGGGTATGCAGCATAAAGAAGAAGAGATTGTCCTTAATTTACAATCATAATTGTGCCCAAAATTTCCATTGGTAAGCAAGGCAGATTGTTAAGTGTGTTTTGCCCATTTTATGACTTTTAGCTTCAGTTTTTAAGCGAATCACTGCTGTTGTTAAGTGAATCTTACAATCTTTAAGCAAATATGGTTTCCCTCATTGACATTGCTTATCGGAGGCTGACTGGGAAGGTTACAGACAATGATCACCTGATCCCAGGACAGTGCAATTGTCATAAATGTATGTTAATTGCCAAGGAAATTTTGATCATGTAACCATGGGGATGCTGCAATGGGCGTAAGTGTGAAAACAGGTCATAAGACTTTTTTTCAGTGCTATTGTAACTTTGAATGGTCACTAAACGAATGCTTGTAAGTTGAGGACTACCTGCAAAGCCTATATATTTTTGCAGTTACTTGAATGTTCGATGGTGTGTTTTTTCATGATTCCCTCCACTGCCCAACTAATTTTATAGCTAAAAAGTTCATGTTCCCCAATAACCATATCTTTGTTTGACTTCCCGGAAATTTTTGTTCATTCTTCTTAAAGTCAAAATATATTTTTACAAAATAATCCCATTTTTAAACATAAATTACTATTGATTAATGTTAACAATGTACACTATCATTGCTAATTTTTTAGACTGCCATTTTAAACATACTGCCTATAAAATGTACATAAATGTATGAAGTTTAACTCCAAATAAAGGTATTTTGGACAGATCTTTTTAAAATTATAAAGTATGTGATCTGTTCAAACAAATCAGAAATATAATCCAGAGGAAATTAGCAGATTGAACATCATTTCATTTCATTTCATTTATTCGTTTGATTTATATCTTCCTTTGTTGAACTGCAAGTTGCGTAGTATATACTCTCTTTTCCCAGTTTATCCCTATATATTAAATTGGTTGGATTGATAAAGGGAGTATGATGAGCCCGTTGCCACCTAGTGGGCTTCCAAAATTAGAAATCTATCTTGGCTGTCAAAATCAATACAATATAAATCATTTTCTGGTTAAGATCCATGGCTTCATTGTTTTCAAATTATCCTTGACCAGAAATAATATTTTAAAAAGTCTTCTATAGGCTTATTTTTATAAAGTTTACATCTTAGGTCAGATATTAAAAATGGGTTTTGAAGCAAAGCATGTTAGGCATATTTGCAACCATGTCAAGTACTTAATCCATTATAACAGAGTTTGAAAAGCTAACCAGAGTTGGGTCTGGTTAGTAACTGGTTCTAGGGTAGGCTGAAATATCGGAAAACAACCTGGAAGAAGGCAGCAGTAATCACTTGGCATTGCTGCCATAAGAACTGTTTGGAAGTGTTAATGAACTCATCTGGAATCAGGTTTGTTTTGGAGGAGACTATCACCAGTTTTCATATTTACAACTGTTTTAGCTTCCCCATGGTCAAAATGATCAAAATTGAGGTGCTTGGCAAATGACATGTATTTATGACAATTGCACTGTGCTGGGGTCATGTGATCACCACTTGTAACCTTCCCATCTGGCCTCCAACCAGCAAAGTCAATGGGGAAGCCAGATTTGCTTAATGATGCTGCATGATTCATTGAACAGCTGCAGTGATTCACTTAACAACTGTGGCCAATAGGTTGTAAAATGAGACGGAACTCTCTAACAACTGCCTGGCTAAGCAATAGAAATTTTGGGCTCAATTGTGGTCATCTATAGATTTCAGAAAGGAGTGGAAAATGATGCATGCATACTAGGGGTGAAATCTAGCAGGTTCTGACAGGTTCTGGAGAACCAATAGTGGAAATGTTGAGTTGTTCGGAGAACCTGCAAATACCACCTCTGGCTGGCCCCAGAGTGGGGAGGGAATTTATTTATTTATTTATTTATTTATTCGAATTTTTATACCGCCCTATCTCTCGAAGGACTCAGGGCGGTGTACAGCCAACTAAAAACATAAGAATAATACAAATAAAAACAACAATTAAAAAACTTATTAATTAGGCCGAAATTAAAATATCACTAAAATAGATAAAAACCCCTTAAAACTAAATTTAAAACTAAAAACCCTAGGCTAGCCCTGCGCAAATAAATAGATGTGTCTTAAGCTCGCGGCGGAAGGTTTGGAGGTCGGGAAGTTGGCGCAACCCTGGGGGAAGCTCGTTCCAGAGGGTGGGAGCCCCCACAGAGAAAGCCCTTCCCCTGGGTGTCGCCAGTCGGCACTGCCTGGCGGACAGCACCCTAAGGAGTCCCTCTCTGTGAGAGCGTATGGGTCGGTGGGAGGCAATCGGTGGCAGTAGGCGGTCCCGTAAGTAATGGGGAATGGAATGGGGATTTTGCAGTATCTTTCCCCTGCCACGCCCACCAAGCTACACCTACCAAGCCACACCACACCCACCAAGCCATGCCCACAGAACCGGTAGTAAAACAATTTGGATTTCACCACTGATGCATACATATTGATAGGTAATCACACAGTAGAGTAAATCTGAGATTATTTCCTGCCCTTCTGCTATGTGTGCTAGACAGGGCAAGGCCATATTTTTTGTCTTAAATGGTTTCATTCGTCGGAAAACTGATTTTCCCTGCACATGTACTATACAGATTTTAGGAAAAGTGATTGAAGATAGTGAAAAATCATTAGGAATGATAGTATATTGAAATTTGTCTCTCAGCAGTGGTGAAGTCTAACACTAACAGTGACAGAAAGTAAAAATTATCTATGCAGAAGTCAGGTCTTCTTCATATCTTCTCAGAGGTATAATGTTATGGTGGAGATTGGAAACATGGAAAGAACAATGAACAGACACCCGCTTCTCCAAATCATGCATATCACCGAAAAGCTAGTTTCCATGGATACAATGATTGGCCAACATCCCCAAAGTGTGAGAATTCTTTGTAGCATTTAGAACAAACCAATAAGAATTTGATGATAGGTAATTGGGAAATGGGACTTATGCAAAATCCCTCTTCATATTAATAGCTGGGACAAACTACTAATGTCTGTGCAATTGTCTCAGGAATCCAGGTGTAAGTGAATGTCAGCCTTGTTGCCTGCAAAACCAAGGCAGCAGTTATCTTTTCTGTTCCTATTCCTGTAATCGGGGAATGCAATTTAGAGGATTTATTGTATCTGTTATTGTATAGGACATGGAAGTAAATTATTTGAGTTTCAGAAAGGCCATCTTTCTCAGATGAAGGCTGGCTTCCGTTATTTACTGGTAAAAGTTTAGTTATAATTGTCACTTGGCTCATTCTTTGTGTGAGATCAGAACCAGGACCGAGGGAATAGAGCCAACAAAAACAGGAAGCATTCCATGGGAATTCCGTTCATGGATTAGTGAACATTATTCTATTACAACTCTCCTTAATGAGTTCCAAATATAGATGTGGGAGTTGATATGTAAAATTAAAGAGCATTTAGTTCTGGACTTATTATACTTTTTATACTTTTATACTTACTATACTTATACATTACTTTTGTTTTTTCTACAAACAATGTGGCAATCCTTCAAATTGTCTGAGTCTATTCCTTAGCATTGTGCTTTATAAAACACCAGCAGTTACAACAGGGATTAGCATGAAGCCACCTGTGTCTGTATCATCACAGTTCAAGAAGACAGTAGCAGAATATTGCAATGAGAAAGAAATGTACATCCGTTATCTTGATGCTTTGTCATTTAAATGCCTAAGATACAAAAAGATTCCTAAACTTATTTTTTCTGCGAGAATTGCTTGATCTTGAATAATGGACATTTTTGCTATTTAAGCTAGGTCATTCACGTTTGACAAAGCCAACATCAAACTGCTATGTGGCTCAGATATTTGGACTGGAAGAGTATCTTTCCATTAAAGTACTCCATCAGGTCTCGTAAGGCTGTATCGGCATCCTCTGCAAAGCCTTGATGTTGGGAAGCACAAACAAGCATAATGAAGAAATTGTAAAGACCCCAATGAGCTTGTGCTTATGTTGGGGTTGGTTTACAAGGGATGAAAGATTGATACTTAGGTTTACTTGGGGAAATCACAGGCTTGAAAATGTATGGAAAGTACAATTGGATAGATGGAAAACTACTGGATACAATAAGCCATATTAAATAAACAATTAATATGATTAGTCAGACAATTATCTGACCAAATGTTAGTCTTTGCACCATTCTATTTGATTGGTTATATCATTTGATATTAGTATGCTTATTTGTCTTATAAAAGAGTTGACAATTTCATTTGTCTTCCTCTAGCCTTTTATATGTTAAGCATGTCGGTGTCACTGCATTGACTTAGGTTTCTACAGCTATTGTTTATGCATACCTCTGCTGAAAGTTTACATGAAGTTACTCAATGTAATCTGCTTCTGATTTGCTATAATAGCTTTCAGTCAGACTCCAGACACAAAAAACAAAGAATGGCATTGCTTTTATAATAGGTAAGGGTATAGCAACAACAGTACCTAAGTACAATACAATCACTTTCTCCAAATCTGGATCACAAGCCAATGCCCAATCAACTGGAAGAGATCAATCTATACTCTAGTAACAAACAAGGATACTTAAGGCACTGTGCAAAGCATTGTACAATATCCTTAATTTCACACGCTAGGAAAATAATGTTTAGGATCCTCCAATGCAAATTGGAGCCAAGTATGGCAAAAGAGACAGCAAATGTTCAGACTGGCTTTTGAAAAGGCCAAGGAACATGAGATACTATTGTTGAGGCACATGGGGTATTGGCGAAAAGAGTATAGAAACTGAAGTCCGTATGTGCTTCGTTGATAATAGAAAGACCTTCAGTGATGTGGATTATGTCAAGCACGGAATGTCTTTAGAAAAACACGAATCCCAAAAAATCACATTGTCCTCATTCAAAACCCATATACAGGATAGTTATCCCCAGTATAAACAGAAAACGGGAAAATAGATTGTTTCCAAGTTGGCAAAAGGATGAGATAAGGCTGTAAACTCATTTAACCTCAATGCTGAATATATATATAAAAAATTGAAACCTCATTAGAAAGATGAATGTTGCTTTAAAATTAAAAGTGCATACCAGTGATTCAAATTCCTCCCCACCTTCCCCCACCCCATTTGATTGCGCTTTTCTGTATAATTCCAGCTAAACAACAACCTTCTGAAATATGACTAGAAGTGTATATAAAATTTAAAGTCACATCATAAATTTATTTTGGAATATTCCTGTGTTGGCTGTATCTATTGTCCATTAAGTCTTAGCACAGAATTTGCCTTCCCTTCTCCAGTAGCTGCGCACTGGGTTGATATTTTTACTAACTTCAGATGAAGGTACAACCAAAAGCTAGTACAGTTATTCTGGCACTTGAGTCAGAAAATCTTACAAGAGCTCCTCCTAACAATGAAAATGCAATAATTAACACAACATGATTAATCCTCTGCTACTGTTCCAGGATACCCATATCTAGTTACTAGAGGCAGGCACCATATTTTGCCTAATAACTGAGATGATCTTGACAATAGTGCTTTTAATATTTATAGCTTGTCTGCATCACTTCATATTTTCCATTCAGATATTTAGTGACAGGTATATAATGGCCTTTGCTATACAACTATCAAACTTGCATAATAGATATATCATTACAATGAGACTTGCAACAAAATACTGCACCATAGAGGTTTCCTGCTGCTGGAGTGAGGAAGCCCCTACTTTTCCACTTATCTTTCCCCAAAGTTGGTGCTCTGTAGTTGTGGAACATATTAATATTTAGTTTTTTATTTATTTATTTTGTCACACAGTATATATAAGCATAAGCATGAAATAACTATATAATATATAAGCATATATATAAGTATGAGTATGTAATAACTATATTAATTGGATATAACGAAAGGAAACAATAGGACAGGAACGGTAGGCACACTTGTGCTCTTATGAATGCCCCTTACAGACCTCTTAGAAAGGGGGTGATGTCAATTGTAGACAGTTTTTGGTTGAAGCTTTGGGGATTTTGGGAAGAGACCACAGAGTCAGGTAGTTTATTCCAAGCATTAACAATTCTGTTACTGAAGTCATATTTTCTGCAATCAAGATTGGAGCGGTTAACATTAAGCTTAAATCTATTGTGTGCTCGTGTATTGTTGCAATTGAAGCTGAAGTAGTCTTCGACAGGAAGGACATTGTAATAGATGATTTTGTGAGTTAAACTCAGATCATGTCAAAGGCGGCATAGTTCTAAATTTTCTAAACCCAGGATTTCAAGTCTGGTGGCATAAGGTATTTTGTTGTATTCAGAGGAGTGGAGAATTCTTCTTGTAAAATATTTCTGGACACGTTCAATTGTATTGATGTCAGAAATGTGATATGGGTTCCAGACAGTCGAGCTGTATTCAAGAATTGGTCTAGCAAATGTTTTATATGCTCTGGTTAGTAGTGTAGTGTTTTTGGAGAAGAAGCTACGCAAAATTAGGTTTATAACTCTTAAAGCCTTTTTTGTGATGTAGTTGCAGTGGGCTTTGGCACTTAGATCATTTGATATGAAAACTCCAAGGTCTTTAACAAGGTGGAGGTCATCTGTAAGGTAATGTCCATCAAGCTTGTACTTAGTGTTTAGGTTCTTTTTTACAATATGTAAGACTGAGCATTTGCTGGTTGAGATTTGGAGTTGCCAAGTTTTAGACCATTCAGATACAAAGTCAAGGTCATTTTGAAGGGTAGTTGTATTATTGGTGGTGTTAAATATTTATTTATTTATTTATTATTTATTTATTTATTTTGTCACACAGTATATATGAGTATAAGCATGAAGTAACTATACAATATATAAGTATATATATAAGTATGAGTATGTAATAACTAAATTAATTGAATATAAAGAAAGGAAACAATAGGACAGGAATGGTAGGCACTCTTGTGCTCTTATGCACGCCCTTTATAGACCTCTTAGAAATGGGGTGAGGTCAATAGTAGACAGTTTTTGGTTGAAAATTTGGGGATTTTGGGAAGAGACCATAGAGTCAGGTAGTGTATTCCAGGCATTAACAACTCTGTTACTGAAGTCATATTTTCTGCAATCAAGATTGGAGCGGTTAACATTAAGCTTAAATCTATTGTGTGCTCGTGTATTGTATAAAATATTGTATTTTATAATAGTGTATTGTATAAAATAGTTTGACATTGTCAGCAAAGAGAACACAATTACTTGTAATATGGTCACAGAGATCATTAATGTATAATATGAAGAGTGTTGGTCCAAGAACGCTGCCTTGGGGAACGCCAATCTAGTTGTGGCGGGTGGGTTTTGTTTTCAGCCGTGTTTTCCTCACATGTTGTTATAGAATTATTGGACCCAGTTTTTAACTGCAGAATGAGGGAGAAGTAATTGGATCTGCCACATGGTATCACTAGGTACTATACTCTTAAGTAATGTTTCAGTAAGTCATGATATCTTTCAAGATACGGTAATTCATTCTGCTTTCATTCCCAGGTATAGTTAATGAGCATTCTAGAGCAACTGAGATGTTTTTTTTTTGTTCATCTACAAGCCTCAATAGTTCTTTGAACTTGTTGATATTTCGCTGTTGTGTTGTGATGTTTTAACATCAAAACAAAAGAGAATGATGACACATGAATGTTTTGGCTGTTTTTGGAAATGAAAGTCCTAAACAAGGGGATCTGCAGAGATAGCAAAAAGTCAAGATGGAAGTTGTAACTGCCTGATCTAAGCCCCTTCTGAAAGTAAAGTAAAGTATAGTCTGCCTGACTATAAGAAAGATTTCTTAGGTACAGGTAGTCCTCACTTAACGACTGCATTAGGACCAGCAACACTGTTGCTAAGTGCCATAGTGGTGACAACATGTGACTTGTGACTTCCTGCCAGCTTCCCTACTGATTTTGCTTTTGGAAGTCAGCTGTGAAGATTGCAAATGGCAATCAGGTAACCTTTGTAAACTGCAGGCCAGTTGCCAGTTGCCAAGCAGCAAATCGTGATCATGTGAACATGTGCTACAATAGTTGCAATTTAGAGGACTGGCTATAAGTCCCTATTTTCAGCCTCATCATAAATTCAAACGATAGCTGAATGAATAGTCACTAAATGGGGACTACCTGTACCATTTCTTCAATCGAAAGAGGCTGCAAATTTTACTGGGGAGAGATTTCTTAAAAGAACTATCATCACAACTGAAGCCTATCTAAGCAAATGGAACAATAATGGCCTTTAATCAATGAAAGTGGCTTATGAATTAGTGGTCATTTTTATCTACAAAGTGCCTTGAGAAGTATAATTATGTACTAATAAGACTTAACTGAAGTTTACCTTTTGACCTGGATAAAAATGTCTAAAACTGCTCGGAAAACAACCATCAGTAAAAGATTTTGTGGAAGTAACAAAAGCAGATAAATGTTTGGTGAGGAAATCCATCAGCAACCATATTTGATTAGACCTTTCCACTATTATCATTCAAGCCATAATTACTGCTAATTATGGCCTAATGTTCACTGGAACATCAGCAAGATATTATTATAAGATCTGACATATGGATCCATTGCCTTTTCCAGAACCCAGTCAAAGATATTAAATAACAATTTCTGATGTTGGCTGGAGTGAAAATGCTTACAATGATAGCCAAGGAGATAGGTTATATTTGGTTGAAGAAGGGCTGTCTTAATGGTTTTGACTGGCCTGTGCTGACTGAAAAATGATCTCTCTTCTGATTGCACAATTTAGATCAGGGGTCTCCAACCTTGGCCACTTTAAGACTTGTGGACTTTAACTCCCAGAGTTCTGAGAGTGAAGTCCACAAGTCTTAAAGTGGCCAAGGTTGGAGACCTCTGATTTAGATTCATAGGGCAGAATGTGATTCAGAGTACAGTATATATGAGTCTACATGTAGCACTTGTCAGGAACACCTAAACCAAACACCCATTTTCTTGGGGTCCAAAAGGTTAGCTGCATCAGTACAAGAAAAGACATCTGCTTTGAGGCATCTCTGACAGATGTTTCACATGGATTGTGCATTGTCTTTATATCTGGATCTCTATATAACTGTAATATCTGTATCCTTCAAATTATCAGCAATATTCACATCATGGGTCTGCTATTCATTTGTTTGTTTTTACCAATAATTTGAAGAAAAGAAGGTAGAGTAACATCAGACAAAGATTAAAACAGTTTTAAGATCTCTGAACATGAAAAGCTCGGGAGGGTCTTTAGCCAACACAACATACATACACACTTTTAAACCCAAGAATACACTAAATCAGAAGCTTGTCCATCCCAAGGATAAAACACCCAGACACAAACTGAGCAACATGGTATATGCAGTACAATGCAGTGGGATGTGTGCAGATCTGGACATTGGTGAAACAAAACAACCACTTCATAAACACATGGCACAACATATGAGAATGAACCCATCATGACAAGATTCAGCAGTCCATCTGCATTAAAAAAAAAAGAGCACTCTTTTAAAGACAGCAAAGTCCACATTTTGGACAGAGCAGACCGCTGATTTGAAAGAGGGGTCAAAGAGGCCATCTATGTCAAAATTGAACAGCCCTCTCTCAACAGAGGGGAAAGGATACGACATCATCTATCTCTAGTCTACAACACAGTGCTTTCAGCAGTTCCAAGAAGGCTCCATACCCATTTGCACCATTCAGGACACTGAGGACACAGATAAACCTCCAAAGGGGCCTCAATGACTTTCTAAAAGAATGCAAATGATCAGCTGTCTGCAAGGAATATAAATCCTTCCATTCTCCACCGTACAGTCAGCGCTGAAGAAGCTTCTTGGATGAGAAGCAAAGCATCTTCAAAGAAAAACAAGAAAGTCCAGTTCCCTCTTGAAAAAGCACCTTTGGGACAACCATGACCTGGATGACTGAGAATTTCCATAGACATCCCTGAACATTATTAAAAGCAAACTATAATTGTTTGGGCCTTGAGGTGGAGCTGTTGGTTTTTAAATCACCAGAATTAATTCTTGCTGTATGCTGCAAACCAGTGCATTGTCTTTCCCTCAAATGCACATATACATTTATTTTGCAGTTTATTAATTCATTTTGGAAACAGTTATTAGAAAAATTGTTAAATGGGAATAATAACAATACTTGTTTATTGCGATTTCACTGGCTATATAATTCCTTTGGAAACAACACATTTTGTACTGTAGCCTTGGTGCTCCAGTGTCTTTTAAAATACTGCAAAGCCCCCTCAATCCCTCAATCAAGAACCTAGTGTTTTAAGAAATATACATTCTATCCATGCCGTGCATTATTTTTTCTCAGTTATGTTTCCTCTCGGACATGATTTTTCTAAGTTAAAGATTCCCAAATATTTTAAGTCTTTCTTATAACATAGATATTTGAATGTTTCATTAAGTTCATCTCCCCCTTTTTTTTGCAATTCTTCTAGCTCTGTTTTATCTGTTTCCAAATACGTGTGACTAGAATTGTATAAAAGACAAAGACATGCCAGATATTTTTTATAAGGGCATTACAGTGTTTTCAATTTTATTTTTAAGCCCCTCCCTTTCCGAAAGATACAAGTGTAAAATTTGCCTTTTTCATAGCTACCAGAAAGTCTAGATCTACTGTAACCCCAAGATTTTTGCCCTGATTAGTTTCACAATATTCAGATTCCAATGCAGTCTTGGCTAACTGTTCTTCCTCCAGTAGTGTGCTTCCATTTCAATTCAGTTGAGCCTGTGTCTATGGGACTGGTCAAGACTATGTGACAGGTCATCTCTGGTCCCCCAGCATTTAACAAATTTCTACTCCTCTTTTTGGCGTAATTGTGTCAAGGATGCTTTGAGACTGTTGAGCCAATCTAATTGTCCCTCTATGTGGAACAAGTAGCATTTCTGAAAACACTGGCAATCTGGGCTTCAGTCTGCTATTTAGCAATTTAGACCATAGAGCATAGAATGGGAAAGGACCTTGGAGATTTTTTAGTCCAGCCCTGTCCTTGAGCAGGAGACCCTAACCAAACTCATGTCATCACAGCAGCATCACGTGATATATCGGGACTTTCCCCCTCTTTGCTAAACCAGGTGTGGGCGTGGCCAGTGCATGACGCATCCAGCCGGGGGTTTGACATCCCTCCCTATACCGTTTCAGATAAATGACTGTCCAGCTTAGATTTCAGTTCTAGTACTGGCTAGCATTTCCCCATCTCATTGGTGCTAAGTGCCCTCATTGGTGCTGCTGCTTAGAGCTGTGGGGTGTAGTCGTTAGAATGCAGTATTGCAGACTAATTCTGCTGACTGCCAACTACCAGCAGTTCAGCAGTTCAAGTCTTGCGGGCTCAAGGTTGACTCAGCCTCCCATCTTTCCAAGGTCAGTAAAATGAGGACCCAGATTGTTGAGGGCAATATGCTGATTCTGTGAACCACTTACAGAGTGCTATAAAGCACTATGAAGTGGTATATAAGTCTAAGTGCTATTGCTTCCTCTGTAGCACTATTCAGATTTAAACGGCACATGATATTTGTAATCTTTACACCAGGCAGGCAACTGTCACAAACCAATCTGTCAAGCTCCTTACAGCAGTTCCCACCAAGAAAATAAGTTTATCACAGATTCAGAGTTGTCAGGTTTATTACAACCAGAACTGGGTTATGTTACTGAATCTTGGAAACTGAACACACACCCACACCCACACACCAGTATCCTATCCTGATTGTTTATCAGCGAGTGAATATATTAAGGCAAGGTCTCCAGATGCCTTTGAATTTCTAACCATGTCTCATTTCTGATTAGAAATACATAACATTGAATCATTATTACAATTTGAAAAACTTTAAAGCTATTAGACCTGCTTTTAAAGAATTATAGATTTTGTCAGATAGCAAAAAAAAACCCAGCTCATTTCAATAGACTGAAAAGGCTTTCAAAACACCATTGTCCTTTCAAACTATCTCTAATCCTGATTTCTGTTTATTTACAAGAGTCAATTATTAATCTGCATTTTTATAAGAATACAATTTTGTTATATAGCAACAATATACAACCAATCAACAAAATACCAGTTAGGAACAATTCACTAAAGATAATGTGTGGCATTGACATCAAACTGGCTCCAGAAACCTTCTGAAATAGATCTTCAGAAGGTCACTGGAAGGCCAGAGGAGTGGGGATTAGTTTTGCTGAGTGGGAGGACAGAAGCTGTCCCAAAAAAAGAGGAGCACCCAGATAGGATACCCACTCCTCCTTCAGGATGGTTTTTTGTTCATTTGGCCAATCTGAGAAAGGCAGTCTTACAGATATCCAAACTGCAAACTCTGTGGGCTTTACTGCTGACAGCCAGCATCTTGAATTGTCCTTGAAAATAAAATAGTAACCAATGAGGCACCTGAAGCAACAGGGTTATATGGCAGAAACACAATGCCCCAGAAGCATTCCTATCACTGCATTTGAGGCATTGTGCTGGTTGACCACAGCTATTTTTCATATCTGCATAAATGGTTTATAATGAATGAACTGCTTTTATTTCTGCTGTGTTTCATGAATCCCAAGCATTTGGATTTGGGCAGCCTTAAACAATAACATAAAATAAAATAAAATAAAATAAAATAAAATAAATCCTGTATTCGAATAAATTGAGGGAAACTTGCTGACCTCCAGATGTAGTGGATTACAACTTCTTGAATTTCCAGCCGCTGTGGCTAGTGGCAATAGAGGATTGATTCTCTGTCAAATAAACAGCTTCTCTTTTTTCATCTCTTCTGTATTTCTGCCTCTGAAAATTTCTGGGAATTTAGTTACAGTTGTTTATGTAAATGTTTGACCTTCCATGAAAATATTATTATAGCACTTCATTTGTCACTCAAACCTGAGCTTTTATAATCCAGAAGCTGGAATATTATGATTCCAACTTCTGTAAAACTGAAACTTTCCTCCTCTTTTTCCCCCCCCTTAGGGATGTTTTTCTAGTGATTACACCGCTTCAATTTCAAATATTTATTATGATCTTTGACCAATTCAAGGTTTCAACAGAAATATAAAAATCAGTAATATTGCACTGAAACAAAGTTAAAAACTATGAGATTAAAATTAATTACTAATTATACAAATCATACAAACTTTGGGACCATACATTATATAGGGTTGTGTTTATCCACTTCTAACACACGCTTTTGATTGAAATTCCTCAAAAAGGGGGTTGTGAAAATATCTACAGACCCTGGACATAAATTGTTTCAATTTCCACCCTCAAAATGACGCTACACCAGAACAACTAAACTCAAGGACAGTTTCCCCCCGAATGCCATCACTCTGCTAAACAACTAATTCCCACAACACTGTCAAACTATTTACTAATGTAGGATACAAGAACATTCAAAAATCAGTTAGTATGTAGGTATATAGGTTAGAAATGATATAAGTGGAGATTCAATTTTGCTTAAGTAGGGGGTTGGACTGGATGACCTGCAAGGTCCCTTCCAGCTCTGCTATTCTGTTAAATTTGTTAGACATTATTCTGCTTTAAGATAGTGGAGAAGAGACATGCTGAAAATGTAACAATGTTGTGTTAGAATAAATCTTCTTTGTTTGAGACCAGTTAGAAAGAGGCCCAGCTATGGGGACATTTCTTAATGCCAAGGCAATAATAATAATAATCCCCCCACTGGGTGCTGCCTTGACGTGGCGGAGAGCTTAACTGCTCCAATGAAGCTGAGAGCTGTGCTGGTGGGAGTGCAAACTACCAGTAGGTCCAACCATGCCAGAGAGGTCTAGGCCAAGGAGCAGAACTGAGTGCACCCAACAACCCATGCAATGATTCATGGTGAAACACAACCGAACGAAGTCTGTACCGGCTCGGTCGTCACTCAGGTTAACAAAGGACCGTGTTGGATGTTGGGGAACCTGGGCATCCATTGACAAGTGGGCTACAGGCCATGGGTCCCATAGCTGAGCAACCAGGGCTTGGGCCTGTAGAGCTACTGGAAGCAGAACAACCTCAGAAGCAGCGGAGATACACCTTGTCAGAGAACCGCAATGTAATGAAATGCTACTACAAAGCAGAACCAGAAAAATGAGGCTATCAAAAAATGATGTACAAATTATGAAAAGAAGAATACCCAGACTCAAGATAACTGAATTACGATTAGCTGATCAGCGAAGATTCATCACTCAGAACAAAGTGCTCAGTGAAGTCGAACTGGAAGAAATACGGAAAAATTGTGAAACGGGAACACAGACTGAACAGCAGACTGTTGAAGTAGCAGCAGAAAATATCCAATAACATCTGGAGCAACTGAACAGCCTGAATTCGAAGAAAATTCAGATATTTTGCAAGAACAGAATCAGCAAGGGCCTGAAGCCATCATTGAAACACCAGGAGTACTCAATGCCAGGCAGCAAGAACTGAAAGTTAAAATCTTGGCACATGCTGCAACAAATGCAGAAAGAAGAAGGCTTCCAACATTGAATAGAAAACATTGGGTGCCATTGGTGACAGATGCGAACTATGCACTTGCAGCAGTCCAGATAACATCAATTGAACAAACAAATCAGCTTGCCTACAGTGCAGCAGCTATAGTAATGGAATAACTGGGGATTCAACAGCCGCAGCCCCCTAGAAAATTGAATGGGAAACTGCAGTGGAAAATCAGATTGGAGTTGAAAATCAAGAGCCTGGGAGCAGATGCAAGCAACTTGAAGAATTGGCAGGGGAAAAAGCTGTAGAATAATAAGATCAAGAAACATCTGATAAAAAAATAGGGCTCAGCATAAGAAAAATTTACAAAGCATTGGAAATTGTGAAGCAGCAGATAACAGCAACAGCAAGAAAAATCGAAAGATACGAAGCCAGAGTCATCCAGTACAAACAAAATCAATTGTTCCAATCAGACCAAAGTCGGTTCTATCAGAGTCTGAACCAGATGGGGGATATGAAAATGGAAAAACCTGAGAAAACGGCAACTACCCAGTTTTGGAAAGACCTGTGGGAGACTGAGAAAGGTTATAACAAAAATGCTGGGTGGATCAGAGACTTTGAGACAAAATTGTTAAAAAACAAAATGGACCAACTGAAAATAACTACTGAAATGATAAGCAACAGAGTGAAGAAAATCAAGAACTGGACATCGCCTGGCAAAGATCAGTTGCATGGCTTTTGGCTCAAATACCTGACCAGCCTACACAAAAAAATGGCCGAACAATTCAATGAGATGCTGCAGACAGGAAACATCAATGAATGGTTAACATCTGGGAAAACTCAATTGATACAGAAGGATTCAGCAAAAGGGGCAACACCTGCAAATTACAGGCCAATAATGTGTCTGCCAACCTTGTTCAAGCTGTTGACCGGCATCATAGCTGATAGGATCCAGGACTACCTAGAAGCAAATAGCATCTTGCCAGTAGAGCAGAAAGGAAACAAACGAGGAAGCAGAGTAACAAAAGATCAGCTCCTGATTGACAAAATGATTCTAGAAAACTGCAAAAGCTGAAAAACAAATCTGCATACAACTTGGATTGACTACAAGAAAGCATTTGATTCACTACCACACAGTTGGATCATCAAGTGCCTGGACATTATCGGAATATGCAAGTGCATCGGTAATTTCATTGCAAATACGATGAAGCAGTGGAAAACAGAACTGTTTATTGGAAGTGAAAACTACGGACTGGTCAACATCAGAAGAGGGATTTTCCAGGGTGATTCTTTGTCACCTCTGCTGTTCATCATTGCTATGATCCCCTTGTCAACAATTTTACAGAAAACTAACCTGGGTTATCAAACTGCTAAAAATTCACAGAAAATCTCTCACCTGCTGTACATGGATGACCTGAAGCTATACGGAAAATCAGAAATTGAAATCCAGTTACTGACCAATACAGTTCGAGTTTTCAGCACTGACATCAGCATGGAGTTCGGCCTGGACAAATGTGCCACAAATACCTGGGCATACAATATCAAGCATGGGCAAGTGAAAAATGTGGTCAGCAAAGAATACACGCAAAGGGTCAGGAAGTAAACTGAATGGCGGTAACACCATCAAGGTTATAAACAGCTGGGCCATATCCGTTATTAGATATACTGCTGGAATTGTAAACTGGACACAGACAGAGCTGGACAGCCTGGACAGGAAAACAAGAAAACTGATGACCATACACTATGCGCTGCACCCACGTAGTGACGTTGACAGGCTCTATTTGCCCAGAAAGGTAGGCGGCAGAGGACTTTTGCAAGTGAAGCAGACAGTTGAAGAAGAGAAACATGCTCTGGCAGATTATGTGAAAGACAGTGTTGAACCAGCTTTGATGGAGGTCAACAAGAGGAAGCTGCTAAAAGTACGGCAAACCAAGTATCAATATAGGAAAACAGCAATGCAAGCTCAAGCTGACAGCTGGTATAACAAAGCACTGCTTGGACAGTTCCTTGAAAAGATCCAAGGAAAAGTAGATAAGGAAAAGACCTGGTTATGGCTGACCAACGGAACATTGAATAAAGAAACAGAAGGCCTAATTCTTGCGGCCCAAGAACAAGCCATTAGAACAAATGTAATCAAAGCCAAAATAGAAAAATCTGCTGATGATCCCAAATGCAGACTCTGCAAAGAAGCAGATGAAACCATTGATCACATACTGAGCTGTTGTAAGACAATAGCTCAGACCGACTACAAACAACGTCACAACACAGTAGCTCAGATGGTCCACTGGAACTTGTGTCACAACTACCATCTGCCTGTAGCAAAGAACTGGTGGGATCATAAGCCTGAAAAAGTGATTGAAAATGAGCATGCAAAACTACTGTGGGATTTCTGAATACAGACTGATAAAGTTTTGGAACACAATACCCCGGATATCACGATTGTGGAAAAGAAAAAAGTGTGGATAGTTGACATTGCTATACCTGGTGACAGCAGAATCGACGAGAAACAACTTGAAAAAGTCACCAGATATCAAGATTTGAGAATCGAATTGCAGAGACTCTGGCATAAACCAGTGCAGGTGATTCCAGTGGTACTCAACACACTGGGCGCTGTGCCTAAAGACCTAGGCAAGCACTTAAAAGCAATTGGCGCTGAGAAGATCACCATTGGTCAGCTGCAGAAGGCCACCTTACTGGGATCTGCTCGCATAATTCGCCGATACATCACACAGTCCTAAATGCTTGGGAAGTGTTCAACTAGTGATCTGTGATACGAACTCCAGCATAGTTATCTTGTTTGCTGTGTATACAGTCATTTTGTGTAAATAAAATAATAATAATAATAACAGAGTTGGAAGGGACCTTGGAGGTCTTCTAGTCCAACCCCATGCCCAGGCAGGAAATCCTACACCATTTCAGACAAATGGTTATCCAACATTTTCTTAAAAATTTCCAGTGTTGGAGCATTCACAACTTCTAAATTAACTTCTAAACTACCACCTTTAAAGCGCTCCATGGCATAGGACCGGGATATCTTCGGGACCGCCTTCTGTTAGCACATGCCTCCCACCGGCCGGTACGCTCCCATAGAGAGGGTCTTCTCAGGGTGCTGTCAGCCAAACAGTGTAGGCTGGCGACCCCCAGGGGGAGAGCCTTCTCAGTGGGGGCACCTACCCTCTGGAATGAGCTTCCCCCAGGACTTCGACAACTTCCTGACCTCCGGACATTTCGCCGCGAGCTGAAGACATATCTATTCTTCCGAGCAGGACTGGCTTAAATAGGGTTTTTAAACATGGATTTTATTAGGGTTTATTTTATATTTTGTATTGTATTTTAAATTTAGGCTATATTGAATAAGTTTTTTAAATAGTGTTTTTATTGTAATGTATTGTATTATTTTATCTGCCTGTTCACCACCCTGAGTCCTTCGGGAGAAGGGCGGTATAATAATAATAATAATAATAATAATAATAATAATAATAATAATAATAATAATAATAATAATAATTATTATTATTCTGCAGGCAAGTTGTTCCACTGATTAATTGTTCTAACTGTCAGGAAATTTCTCCTTAGTTCTAAGTTGCTTCTCTCCTTGATTAGTTTCCAACTATTGCTTCTTGTTCTACCCTCAGGTGCTTTGGAGAATAGTTTGACTCCCTCTTCTTTGTGGCAACCCCTGAGATATTGGAACACTGCTATCATGTCTCCCCTAGTCCTTCTTTTCATTAAACTAGACATACCAAGTTCCTGCAACTGTTCTTCATATGTTTTAGCCTCCAGTCCCCTAATCATCTTTGTTGCTCTTCTCTGCACTCTTTCTAGAGTCTCAACATCTTTTTTACATCGTGGCGACCAAAACTGAATGCAATATTCCAAGTGTGGCCTTACCAAGGCATTATAAAGTGGTATTAACACTTCACGTGATCTTGATTCTATCCCTCTGTTTATGCAGCCCAGAACTGTGTTGGCTTTTTTAGCAGCTGCTGCACACTGCTGGCTCATATCTAAATGGTTGTCCACTAGGACTCCAAGATCCCTCTCACAGTTACTACTATTGAGCAAGGTACCACATATACGGTACCTGTGCATTTTGTTTTTTTTGCCTAAATGTAGAACCTTACTTTTTTCACTGTTGAATTTCATTTTGTTAGATAGCGCCTAATGTTCAAGTCTGTCAAGATCCTTCTGTATCTTGAGCCTATCTTCTGGAGTGTTGGCTATTCCTGCCAGCTTGGTGTCATCTGCAAATTTGATGAGTTCCCCATCTATCCCCTCGTGCAAGTCATTGATGAAGATGTTGAAGAGTACTGGGCCTAAAACAGAGCCTTGGGGTACTCCACTGCATACTTCCCTCCATGTGGATGTAGTTCCATTGAGGACTACACGTTGAGTGTGGTTGGTCAGCCAGTTACGAATCCATCTGGTGCTGCTGCTGTCTAACCCACATTTTTCTACTTTATCTAATAGTAGGTTATGGTCTACTTTATCAAATGCTTTACTGAAATCCAAGTAAATTATATTGACAGCATTCCTCTGGTCCACTAATTTTGTCACTTTGTCAAAGAATGCAATAAGGTTAGTCTGGCATGATGTGTTTTTGACAAACCCATGTTGGCTTTTGGTTATTACTTTGTTTGCTTCTAGGTGTTCGGTGATTCGTTGCTTGATTATCTTTTCCAGAATCTTCCCTGGTATTGAGGTAAAGCTGATAGGCCTGTAGTTTCCTGTATCTGTTTTTTTCCCCTTTTTTGAAGATGGGAACTACATCAGCTCTTTTCCAGTCCTCTGGCAGCTCCCCTGTGCTCCAGGATCTTTGAAAGATATAGTTCAGTGGTTCTGAGATCTCGTCTGCCAGTTCCTTCAGAACCTTGGGGTGTAATCCATCCAGTCCTGGTGAATTGAACTCGTCTAGGGTAGACAGATGTTCACTTACCATTTTCTTCCTTATTTTAACTTGTGTTCCTAACCTGTTTTTTTTTTTTTATTCAAAAAGTTTTACAAAAAATTTCCCCCCCCCTTTCCCCCCAACCCCTCTCCCTTCACAAACCCCTCCCCTCCCCTGGCTTCCCGGAACAAACACAAGGTATAGTTAAAATAAAACAAACATATGCTAAAAAATTTTTTCCCAAAACTATTATACCAATTCTCCTCTCTAGCTCTGACTTCCTCCTTACATAACCAAATCCTTCAAAAATTAACAATAAACAGTAATAAAATATATAAATCAGTAGAACAAATTAATCCTAAAATATTTAAAATCAGCTAAAGCATAAAAATCCAATCCAGTTCAGAGAATATCTCCTTATAGCTTCTATAACCATATAACCATATAATTTCCCCAAGTCCTTCTTACATAAGATCTTTCAAGAATATTCTATTTAAAATTCAATACAACAGATTATAAAATTTATAAAATTTCAATAGAAAATTACAATATTATTTAATTAATTACAATATCTATTCAACTTTAGTCCTTCCTCATCAAAATCCAGTATATCCAAATATCTAGTCTCTTATAATCACAAATTGCCTTTCGGGACACTAATATTTTGTCTATTAATATTTTAAAAACCTTGTTTCAAAATAATACTTTTGTCTCTTGCCATTTTTTTGGTGCATTAATCTCTGTCTTTCCTTCGTTGCTCCTTTTAAAAGTCAATCACAATATTTCCTAGTAATTCCTTATGTCCAGAAATCCAAAATTACTGCCGATATTCCATCAGTCCAAAAGAGAACTCTTGGGAAACATTAAGCTTGTGAGTCTTTTCCATTGAGGACAATCTCCTGTAGCACAAATTCAGGCAGCTCATCCAAACTATTTAAAGAAAACTTCTTTAGATCACCTTGTTTCTTCACGATCAAATCTTCATATTTATCCACTTTTATTTGTATGTCCTCCATTCCATTTTCCGAATAATTGCACTGGTTAATTTGCTCCAAACTCTCATCCAAAACGTCCCCATTTTTATCAATTCGTATTTTGAATAATTAAATACATACTTTCTGTGTAGTCCTGTATAAAGTCACGAATCCATTCTTCTGAAAGAACCTCCATAACAAAATTCCTGCTGAGAATCCCCTTGTAAAGTACTTAAACAGCGTAATATAATCCAACAGTCCACAGTCAAACACAATAAGATAAAATCTCCATTCAGTTTCGATTCAACAGCAAAGCTCCCTTTGATGTATCGCTCTGCTTTCAGTTTCTCTAAAGCGAAACTGAAGGGGGGCGAAGTCAGAAAATCAAAAATACTTGCAAACCAATAATTGTTCCTCACACTCGTTCCGCCTGCTTTTCGTATCCACAAAAGAAATCAATTGTTAGCAGAAGTGGACACCTTCCTCTTTTCCTGCTTTTCAGGGCGCAGAGAATACTGGAGGTGGGGAGGGGTAAATAAGGATTCGACCGTTCAGGACTTTGTATTACAAAACAAAGCCCTAGGGAATCTACCCAAATCCTCCCCCTTGCTCTGTCTCTCTCTTTCAACCAGAGAGAGAAATGAAGCCGGGATCAGTTGTTAAATCCGGCTTTTACCATATTCAATGCGGAGTGCCATAAATTAGCACCCAACGAGAAAGGTGGCGCCACCCAGAAGCCTCTAATCTGTTTTTTGTGATGCTGTTTTTGATAGGTTGGTGTTGTGTCTTGCCCGCCCTCAGAGCAGCCGGGGCCTTCTTACCTGCTCCCCAACACTGAGGAATGTATGCCTTCCGGCCCAAGTCCTGGCTCCATGCCCCCACAAACTGCAGAAGAAGGAGCATCTCCCTGCCCCAGCCCTGACTCCATGCCCAGGCAAGCAGACAGCTAGACCCCTCCCCCTCATCCACAGCAGGTGAGCCTGAGGAGGGTTTACTCCCAAGAACAGCTGATTGGAGTGACCCTCGCATCAGAAGATTGGAGAGGCGGAGGCAACAGAGGGAAGGGAGGGGCAGGCCTTAATGAGTGCTGAGTCATGGAGCCACACCCCATGGCCTATATAAAGGAGCTACTTTCTGGCAGTCTCTGAGTCAGGCAAAAGTCAAACTTATCTTGCTGAAGTCACTTACTGGTCTCCTGCCTGCTCTGAGGACTTTGCTAGGACTTTGGGCAGAGCTGCAGAGGCAAGCCTGATTCGGATTTCCCGGACCCAGCCGTCAGCGGAGGAGTGGGACACGACAGTTGGATTGTTTTTTCCTTTTGTGTAAAGACAGATGCAAAAAATGAGTTAAGTAGATCTGCTTTCTCCCTGTTGCTTGTCACCTTCTTGCCACTTCCTCCCAGCAATGGGCCAATTGTTTCCTTGACTTTTTTCTTTTTTTTAACGTATTGGAAGAAGCTTTTTTTGTTATTTTATACTTTTGTCGCTAGCCTTTGTTCGTTGTGAGCCTTAGCTTTCCTCACTTCATCTTTACAGGCTCGGGCTATTTGCTGATATTCTGCCTTAGTTATTTGCCTCTCTTTCCACTTTTTGTACTTGTCCTTTTTGTCTTTCAATTTGTCAGATAGTTCTTTATGCATCCATGCTGGTTTCTTTTGAGATCTATTATTTTTCTTCTTCATTGGTATTGTGCTAGACTGCGCTTTTATAATCTCACTTTTCAAAATTTCCCAAGCTTCTTGAGTTGTTTTCCTCTTGAGGATTCTCATCCATGGAATCCTTCTCAAGCTCTCTCTAAGTTTATTGAAATTAGCTCTCTTAAAGTCCAAGACTCTAGTTTGACTTTGTTCTGCTACTTGTATTTGCTTAATGTCGAATTCCAATATTGCATGATCACTTGCCCCCAAAGTTCCTGTAGCTTCAACACATTCTATCATTTAATCCCTGTTAGTGAGAATTAAGTCCAGTATGGCTGATCTCCTTGTTGCCTTCTCTACTTTTTGGGAAACAAAGTTGTCTGCTTGGTTTGTTAGGAACCTGTTGGATCTTCCACTTGGTGCAGAGTTTGTCTCCCAGTTGATGTCAGGGTAGTTAAAATCCCCCTTTACTACTGTGATGTGCTTCCTACATACCTTAGTTAGCTGACTAGCAAAAAGTTCATCTGCTTCCTCTGTTTGGTTGGGTGGCCTATAGTATAGACCTATGGCCATATCATTTTCCCTCTCTTTAATATTGACCCAAATGCATTCAAAATAATTTTCATCATTGTTGTGCTCTATTTCTGTAGAGATGTAGTTATTTCTTATATATAGTGCAACTCCAGTAGAGATAAGGAAGAGCCATGCTTGCAAAATATTTTATGGGTAGAAAAAGGGAGGTATTGGTAGTAAAAGGGAGGTGTTGAAGAACATGAAATTAAAGAAAGAGATGATTTTGTCTCTGAGGGTACCCCAGATTAGCTGTGATTGGTCCCTGGATCCGATGTAGGAGGGGCATGGGGGGCGTTGTGATAGGGAACTATAAAATGTGATCCTTTTGAAATTTCAGGTGTGGCTTCCTGGCTCAAACTCCTTGTTGAGATCTGCTGGGATATACCCACCCTATTTTGCAAAATAGATTTTAACAAAGACTCTTTGTTTTCATCGACCCATGCTTGTTGGCTGAATTCATTTCCAACACTAAGACTGTATTACTATTCTTCTTCTCATCCTTCCTGTTACCTGTCTCTCCCCCACTTATGACTATAACCATGTTGCTTGTATCTTTACAATGTATATTATTTTATTTGTTTCCTAGTGTGATTTGATTGCTTATCAGTAACCTATGACCATCACTAATTGTACCTTGTGATTCCTGATGAATGTATTTTTTTTCTTTTTATGTACACTGAGAGCATATGCACCAAAGACAAATTCCTTGTATGTCCAATCACACTTGGCCAATAAAGAATTCTAATTCTAATTCTATGCACTGAAATGAACCGAAATCTACAGATTTCTCTAGAGTTAAGTAAAGCTACCTAAATGTTTGAAATATTGAAAGTAGTATTTGAAGAAAACTTTCTGATTGCAAATACATATGCGCAATTTATAATACTATACATTGCTCTGTAATATTGAAGCCCATACAAACATTAAAAGAAACAATGCTTTTCAGTTGGTTTCATTTTTAAGTATTCAGGTTAAGATTTTTCCTTAAACAACTTTTCATGTTTAAGGCTACAACTGTACTTACTGCTCATATTTAAGCTGGTCGTGGTTTCATGGCAACTTTAATCTAATTGGCTTAAGAAAATCCTATCAAAACTGAGATACTTTGGGAATGGTTTGCAAGGTACTGTACTCAGCTTATTAAAAATATCGTTATTCTTCTCAGTGCAAAGAATACTGATGTGGTCAGCTACAAGGAATATAGAAAAAAAATTCTAGTCAATCTGTTTGGAAGTAGGAAAAAATTTCTCTAGTGAGTTGTTTTTTCAAAAAATGGCTCCATGCTGACTAAAATAGTCTTACTTGCTTACTTGATTGAGCAAAGAGGCCCTGCCCCATTTGTAGCAGAACCAAGGGCTAGTGAATCTAACAGAACATAAAGCAGAGAGCTGTTATGTATCCAAATTTTAAAAAATAAAATAGAGTTTAAAATATTCTGCTCCATTTGGGAGCAGTATTGTTCTGCTAATTTCAATGCATGTGATAGCAGTGTCTCACATTAAAATATGAGGATATAGAAACCGGCTGTAGCATATTAACTTCAGCAGGTCATTCAAAGGTCTTGAGAAAGACCTTGTAAAACATCTTGCACCAAAGTTTGTGCACAAGAAAAACACATTTTTCAAATGGCTTGACATAAAAGAAAGCACACTGGTTCAATATTAAGAATTTAATTAGCACTGATTAAGATTCACTTCCAAACAGATTATACCAACGTGCAGATATGTTACTAGCTCCAAGTTCATATTATTCATTGGAAATGATTTATATACTCATATAGTCAATAAATTTTGTTTAAGATTACAGTTGATGCATACACTGCTTATTTATGCTTTAAAAAGCATAGAAACTACAAATTTTCCAGTGCAGTTTGTTCTAGTGGATAAGGCACCAGGCTAGAAAGAAGGAAACTGAGTTTTAATCCCATTTTACACATGAAAGCCCAGGGTGACTTTGGGCTGGTTATTTTCTCTCATCCAAACTCACTTCAAGTGAGTTTATGAGGAAAAGAAGAGAAGGAATGAGTATATCTTGAGTTGTTTATAAACAATAATAAAGGTAGGATTTAAAAAAACACAATAAAAATTAAGGCTGTCATCTGAACACTCATAATATTTTACCTGTAAAAATATTCAATCTCATCTATGCTGAGAGCTTTGACGTTTATGTATCCAGTTTGTTAAGCGATTATAATTTAATAATAGATGGGAAGAAATGTGCCCTGAGAAAAAAATCAGGACATTTAGCTTCATAATAACTTCATAACGATTAATTTATACCTTATTCAGCTCTATTGATTGAAGAACTTTCCCCAAATTCTAAGGTCTATCGTAAATGTTTAGGGAGATGATAACAATTTTACAACCCATCCACTATTACTTTCTACCGTATAAATATAGGTAATGGATTTCTGACACATTGTGACATTATGTATGGCATAGTTCAAACAAGTAGTGAAAATGTAAAAAAAGAAATGAAAAAGATCTATTTTTTGCCATAATAATTTACTCTGAAGTTACCCAGGATGCGGGGGGCGGGGCAGGGCGATCACGTGCATGTGTGCCCACACCCATAATTCTATGTGCCCCGCACATGCGTGGGTGACTCCCCCCCTCTCCTGGCATGCAATGGCTCAGTAGGCTTGTTTTTCTCTCTCACCTGGCTCCAGAGTCTCTCTATGAGTTTAGGGAGGGTGAAAATCAGGGGTGAAATGCTCCCGGATCGGACTGGCTCATGCGATCCGGTAGCGATGGCGGCTGCTGGTTCAGAGGACCGGTAGCAAAAATCCCTGGTCCCTCCCCCCCTGCCTCTGCTGAGCCGCACCATCTGCAGAGGTGTTTTTTTTTTACTTTTAAAAGCCGGTTTTGCTTCAGCCGAAACATGCCTTTAAAAGTAAAAAAAAGCCTTTGAGGATCCTGCCCCTCAGCTGAGATCAGCAGAGACTTTAAATTTTTTTAAAAAAAAATTAAAGTCTTCTCTGGCGATCTCACCTGAGATCCTCATCAGCAGAACCTTACTTGTACTCTTACTTGTAGAAAACATGTTTTCTACAAGTAAGAGTAGAGATTCTAAGGCACTTACCTGATTACTGATGAACGCATGGCTCTTTTTCCAGTCCGAAAGCAGTTTCACTTTTAGCCAGACAATCGCTTAGCTAATCTATTTCCTCGGTGATGAACTGGCTGGCTTTGCTGGCTGAGGAACTCTGGGATTTGAAGTCCACAATAAAATAAAATAAAATAAAATATTTGTGCAGCTTTCTGAGATTTGGTGTGTTTCTGTAGTGTTTCACTCTAACTATATAAACACACAAAATCTCAGAAAGCTGTATGTGGCATTTTGTGTGTGTGTGTGTGTGTGTGAGTTGTGTGTGTGTAAAGTGTGAAAGTTGGTTTTTGAGCTTTTTGTGGCTGTGTGAAGTGTGAAGTGCAGCTGCTTTTACATTGTGTGTGAGTCAGTTGTGTTGCGTTGGTTTTTGGTACCTCTTATTGTTTTTTATACTTTGTTTATTATTTTTATTATTTATTGTTATTGGCCACGCCCACCCAGTCATCTAACCACCAAGCCACGCCCACCAATTAAGCCATGCCCACAGAACTGGTAGGGAAAGTTTTAAGATTTCACCCCTGGTGAAAATGGCCTTCCCCATCCCCCCGGAGGCCCTCCTGAGGGCAGAAATGGTCTATTTGCCAACTTCCAGTTGGACAGGAAGTGACTTTTTTGCTGTCCCCAGCCTCCAAAGACTTCTAGAAAGGGTGGGGAAGGCCATTTTCACCCTCCCTAGACTCATAGAGAGGCTCAGGAGCCAGATGAGAGAAAAAAATGGGCCTTCCCCCCCCCAGGCCCTCCAGAGGCAGGAAACTACCTGCCTACTTCTGGTGGGCCCAGAAAGCCTGAAAATCCGGTGGCTGGCGCACCGGAGCTGAGCTCACATGCCACTGATATGGCTATGTGTGCCACCTGTGGCACACGTGCCATAGGTTCGTCATCACGGAAGTATACACTACAGTAAAATTCCATTCCATTCCATTCCTAAATCTAATAGTAAAGCTCATAGTTCTAAGCTTTCATTATTCTCCATTTAAATGAATGATCTGTAGAAAGAAGTCTACCTAGCTTAAGTTCTGGCTAGACTTTACAGGCAGTCAAATGGACAGCTAAAGCTTGCAACGACTCAACATCCTCCATTTTGTGGCACAACTTTTAGAGGTAACTTTTCTTTATTTCAGGGTAAAAAAGTTGCAGAAAGATGTGCTTTCCTTGCTTGCTTGGTTCCTCTGCTCTTCAGCCTGCAGCCAATGTAAGGTTTTTAAAAGGGATATTAATTGGAGGGGAGAATTTAGTTTTAGCACTTAATTGTGATGGGATGGGGAGATCAAGAAGTCCATCCCTCCCAGCTTTTTTTGTTTTTTGTTTTTAACTGAAGAAATGTGACTTTCTAAGGGAAGGAGGGGGCATTAAGGAAGGGAAAGGTTTGGGAAGCTCATCCTGAACCTGCATTTTATGCAAGGGCCCTCTTCACAAAGCCTAGAGAGGCAGGAGAGTTCTGCAGTGTCCCCAAGGACAATTGATGGGTGGACAGCTGATTAGCAGACAAAGCTCCAAAAGGCTCCTAAAGAACTGGTTCTTTTTTTGCCCTGAAAGGGAGAGCACCTTGGCAGGGCATCTTGAAGGACAGAGGCAGAATTGGGAAAGGCAGGGGTGCCCAGTGTGTTCCTTCCCCATTGTTTCCTGCTAGCCAGACAGTTGTGCCACTGCTGCCTATCTGGGGTGGAGAAGGCCTGAGGCAGGTGGGTTAGCATTTGCATTAAGCCTCCCAGGATGTCCCCCCACCTCCACATAATGACTGATGAACTCATTTAACGAATGCACTAGGGAGAACAGGTATAGTTGGCCGTTACTTGAGGCAATTCATTTAACATTATTTCGACCTTTGGCCCTAATGGGCAAGCTCCATAACTTGAGGACTGTCTGTACTTTGATTTAGATCACTTCAGTGTTCAGGCCTATATTTGCTGGATTGTCCATATTGTGGTTAACTTTTGTATTCTACCTCTCTGCAAGTTCAATCCAGGACCCAAATCAACATACCGTGGTAATGCCATCATGCCATTGCATGTGAATTATACATCTGTAACTCTCTCAACATAATATTTTTCAGCTAATTAAAGATTAATGCACTAACGGATCTAAGAGCTTCTATAGACATTCAACATTCAAGTAAGACAAATGATCGTCCAGGTATTTGAGACAGCCTATAATGCATTATTTATTTGAGCTACTATATGAAGGTTTTAAACTCATTCTTTTACATTTTCCTATATAGCAAGATGCAATGTACATATTAGAAATTTATAAAACATGCTGCAGTTCAAATATGGTAAATTTCCAAGAAAACTGCCTGTACGTGGGGTACAAAGAAATAATTTTCATGAGCTTGTTTAATATTAGTGCAGTGATTTTTGAAATGTTTGATGTAACAATTAGGATTTGGGTTTTTGAAAAAGACTGACCAAGCAACAATTAACTGACAAATCCTCCCATTTACATCATGTGTATGATTAGTTCTGAAAAAGTCTGATTCCAAAGATATTTTTGGAGAAAATTGATACTTAACCTCTAGTCCTGATTAAAATCTAAGCAGAGAAAGATTGACGTCAGCAACAGAAGCTAAGTTGTGAATTTATTTTTTTATTTTTATTTATTTTATTTATTTCTCAATAAATAACAGGTAACAGTATAACAGGTAAAAGTATAAACATAATTTGGATACATGAAAAGAGTAAGTAAAAAGGAATATAAGGACAGGGACGGTAGGCACGCAGGTGCACTTATGCCTGCCCCTTACAGACCTCTTAGGAATGGGGTGAGATCAACAGTAGACAGTTTAAGCTTAAAGTTTTGGGGGTTTGGGGAAGAAACCACAGAATCGGGTAGTGCATTCCAGGCACTGACCACTCTGTTACTGAAGTCATATTTTCTGCAATCAAGTTTGGAGCGGTTTACCTTGAGTATGTATCTATTATTTGCTCGTGTATTGTTATGGTTGAAGCTGACAGTTTGACAGGTAGGAAGGACATTGTGGTAGATAATTTTATGTACTATGCTTAGGTCAGACTGAAATCTGCGTAGTTCTAAGTTGTCTAAGCCCAAAATTTGGAGACTGGTGGCTCCAGGCTTAACTACATTATTTTATGTTAGTGGTTATGGATTATTATTCCTACCCTTATTTCAGCATTATTTAGATTTAATGAACTGGAGAATTATAGGCCTCACAGCTTGCATAGCTCCTCCCACCTCTCCTTCTCACTCTTTCTCATGCCAGAAGGTTTCTAGATGGCAAAGAAGAATTTCTATGAATGAAGCAGCCTCTTACATACAGCTAGTCCTCAACATGACTACTATTGGCACCAGAATTTCTGTTACTGAGGCAGCTGTTAAGTGAGTTGCTCCTGATTTTACAACTTTTTGCCATGGTTGTTAAGCGAATCATTTCAGTTGTTAAGTGAATCATGCAGTCATTAAGCAAATCCAGATTCCCCACTGACTTTGCTAATTGGAAGCCAGCTAGGAAAGTCACAAATGGAGATTACATGACCCCAGGATGTTTATACTAGAACCATTGTAAATACATGCTGGTTACCAAGTTACCTATGGTCGCTTGATCATAGGGATGCTGCAACAATTGTAAGTGTGAGGACTGGTTGTAGATCACATTTTTCAGTGCTATTGTAACTTTGAATGATTGCTAAATGAGTGGTTGTAAGTCAAGGACTATCTGTAATAGCTACAAAAAGAGGAGATAGTGTAAAATACAAGGTGTATCTTTTCCAGTGTTGGGCTGCAACTCATTTAACAACTAGTTCTGTGAGTGCGTGCTTTGCGTGCGCACACACACTTGTGCACAGCATTCAAAATACAGCAATTTGAAGCTCAGCTGCTTACCTTCTAAGACAGCCCCGGTAAGTAGAACAGCGGAGGCATGGAAATCTGCTGTGCCGCATGAATCAGCTGAGCCAGAAAGAAGGAAATATAGGATAGGATAGGGTGGGGCGGGTGGGCAGAGCCAGTTGATGGTCAGAACTACCAGTTTGCAAGAACCGGTCCAAACCAGCAGTAGCCCACCACTGATCTTTTCTCTTTATAAAAGTCTCGCTTATTAATTTAGAAAATAAAGGGGAAAAGTCTAGGATGAGAGGATCATATGTAGCCAGCAAGAAATCTCCTTTTATTGACCGGATGATTCTGTCATTATAGTACAGTATTTTGTTGCATTAATTAGAAATTAGAAAGTGTTTTGTTACAAACCCTTTCTTCTTTCTGTAATATATTGTTTAATGCAATGCATCAAAGTATATTTGTATTTGAGTTTTTTTTATAGGCTTGTATTCTTATTAGTTTTTTAAATAAAGCAGATAAATGGAGACTTCACTTAAGATATATTGATTACCTTCTCTAAGTTATAATATCTGGCTATCCACTCTTTTATTGATCTTAAATGTTGTTTGCAATCACCAAAACTCAAGGTCACAGCAATTCTAAAGCAACAGCAGATACTTTACTGGCGCATTCTGTCATTAGACAAAAAGTACATCATAAATATTGGAAAGGTAAATTACTTGAAAATTTGAAACATGTAGTCTGTGTTGTAAGTATATAAAATACGGTAGAATATTTTCTTCAGGCACTTGTCCAGATAATCGGTGAATCTGTGCTTTCAGTTAGAAGTTAATTTATAAAACCAATCTCCCATCACCCCCAAAGTAATGTAGATAGCCTATAAAAAAAGAAACAATAAAGATACCTATTTGCTCCTTTAAATGAGAAGCAAATCATAGTCATATTCATACATCATATTAAGACGATATAATTCAATTAATATTCGCTTTGCATAATGTGTAAAATCATTGTGATTTACAAACTATGGTTTAGATCCAGGGTAGACAACTTTTTCCAGGCTGAGAACTCATCAAAGCCTACACTCTAATATTAATGGCTGGAATTAGGGTAAAAATTAAAAGTTCATTTAATCTCATTTAGATATTTAATCTAAGAATATGATGACTCTCCAGTCATGTATTTAGTAATTACCACCATCACCACTTAGAAACTAAAATTAGATGACAATCTTTTGTGGTCTTGAAAACATAGTCTTGGGGCT